>NC_045769.1:43436666-43739696 GCF_008692025.1 Phocoena sinus
TTCTTCCTTCACATTACACATATCTGAAGGTTTTATGTGGAAAATATAAAGATGAGATAGGACATGGTTATATGGAAACTTAAATGTTATGAACAGGTGCTCAATAACATAAAAACCAAGTAGCAACAAGATAGTCCATTTCTAATTGCTAGTGAAGTGGTGTTGGACAATGCATGTTGTGAATTAAAAGGAGGAAGAAACCCTCATGAGTTAATGTGCAGGATGACATCCAGAACAAGCCAGGACTTGAGCAGGGTCTTGGAGGATACACTGGAAACAAGGAAACGAAATGCACGGGATGAACTAGGGAGAGGGGAGGATGAGGTACTGGCATGGAAATGACCGTGCTCGTTTAGCAGGATGGACTAGTCTACCTGCGGTAGCTGCCAAAATATTTTTGTTGAGTTTAATTGATGGCACATTGGAGGAGAGTTTTCAATGCTGGCCTACAGGTAAAGGAAAGCCTTTGAAGCCTCTTGAGCAGGGGCCTGAAAGGATGAAATTACAAAAGAGATTCCTGTTTTAGTTGAGGTATAATAAAACAAGGGCCTGGATTGGGTGCATGGGCCACAGTGATTGGTTCCGGAAAGTGAAAATAGGTATCAAATGTATCCATTTAAAGTGAATCCTAACATTTTTGTGTGACGTCTGGAAGACAAATAGGCCTCTGTTGTGATATAGTTCTGGACAATGAGATGTAAGTTGAAGTTTTGGAGAGGGGCTTCCAGGAAAACTCTTTCAAAGGTCAGATTCCATAAATACGCACTATTTTGCCTTTTTTGCTTTTCCTTAATTCCTGAAAAGTGGAAGTGCTGACTAGAGCCACGAAAAAGAACGGCAAGGGGGGAATTCCTCGGCAGTCCAGCGGTTAGGACTCTGTGCTTCCACTGCCGGGGGGCCATGGGTTCTATCCCTGGTCGGGAGACTAAGATTCCCACATGCCTCGCGGTCAGCCAGAAAAAAAAATTTTAAAAGGCAAGAGCCTTACTGACATCTTGGCCTCGATGATTTTGAGCCACCCAATGAACATCAGCGGATAACTGCCCATTTCTTACTAGTTCCACGAGAGAAACAATTGCTTACCTTGTTTTAGCCACTGGTATTTGGGTTTTCTGCTATATACAGTCAATTTCGCCTCTGCTAACTTCTCTTCCTTAATTTTCCAATTTTAAGTTTCTATCTTCCCCCATACTGTTTCCTTATCCTGCTCATGTATTTTCTGCTCCAACAAGAGCCAAATACTTTCAGTTCTTTCAACAAGCCATGTCTTCTTACCTACAGGCCTTTCTCTCTCTCCCTCAAACCCTTCTCCTGGTTAATTCCTGTTCAACCTTATATGTCTCCCCACAGTGGCACTTCCTCCTTGAAGGTGTCACTTTCCTGCCCCCTCCCAGCATCGCTGACTCCTGTCCAGATTTTAAGCCTTCCTATGGATTCCAAAGCACACGTTATTCTCTCCATAAGAAAAACAGCACATCAAAGGGGCTCTTTTAAGAACATCATGCCTTTCAATATGCTCAACATATGGGAGAAACACAGTGAGGTAGCAAGGTTTACGCATCCAGGTTAACCGTCTAGCTTTGCTCTTTCCCAGAGAGCCTCTCTGCCTGACAGCTTGTCAAGAGATCTCATCAAGTGCTGGATTCCTTTACTCCCGAGGGAAGATCTTTTACCCAACAGAGTAGAGACCAAAAAATGGAGCAATGTAGTTCATATCCTTTACCACACTGATCTGAGAGTCGATTCAAAACATAGGCAGAAAAAAAAAACAAAAACAAAACAAAACAAAAAAACATAGGCAGGCTCAGCCTATCCTTTTTTGCTGGTAATTTAATACCTAGCTCACTTTACCATGCTATGATGTAAAAGATCCAACAGAGCCTGGCCTCAGTTTTACCATGGTTCCATCCTTTATAGCAGTTTATTTTCCATTAAAAAAAATAGTAATTGTGGGTGGATAATTTTCTCCACCTGTATTCTTTCCTTTTTCCTTCCTTCTATTCAAGGAGGTCAGGAAATCAGCCCTGTTCTCATGGTCTCTGGGTAGGTTTGTAACAGGGATGGATCAGAAGTAGCTTAGAGAAAGATCTGGCTTTGTCTTACAAAAACCTTCTCTCCTGTTCCTCTCTCTCCCCAGACTCGAAGAGGATCTCTTGGCCTGCTGTGGAGAGGAAGAGGAGAAATTGAGAGAGAGAAAACAAGTGAGAATGAGAGATGGAGACAGGTGAGTTCTGAGAGAGAAAGCCACAAGCAGAGGCCACAAGTGTTGCTCTCTCCAGAAGCTCCGAGGGGAAATGACTGCATGGTGCATCTGGGGAAGGGACCACAGCCTTCTGAACAAGCATCCCCATGCCCCAAAGATGTAATGGAAACAGTAGAGAGCCACCAGCCCTGCAGGCAATGTAAGAATGATGGATATCACAGGGGCAACGTGTGTGGACAACCAGAAGTTGCCTCCCTGCTCTCCCACCTCCGCACCTGAGGCCTTGAAAATTCAGAGTATCCAAGAACTCTGACACCTACCCGGATGGGATGGGGGAGAAGCCCAGGAAAGACAGACAACGGTTGTCAGGACTACTGCACATGCATGTGTTCGTGGCCAACACAAAAGTACCTGGCTGAGGGGTGCGGGTACAGGCTGGGTGAAACCTATGCGTTTCCTGTGCCCCAAGCTCTGTACCTAGAGGAAGAGGCTTTTTGTGATTTGCTCACCTAAGGTGTGTTTTGTGATTCTACTACCCGGAAGAGGTGCGTTTTGGAAACTGAGCGTTAGTGGAGCCCTGAAAGTTGACTTCCACCAACCCAGAGTCAGAAATGAATTAATTCTAGAGAGTTGTATTCTTCCACACCTGAACTGTGGATGGGATCCATAGCCGCCACTACATGTGTGCCAGGCCTACCTGATGGATGGCTGAGCAAATCAAATGAGGTAATATATGTGAAGAAAGTGTTTGAAAACTGGTGACATGCACATATGCTTGAGGAATTATTAGCAGCTTTGTGCTTTGGGGCCAGAACACTTCTTTTTGTGTAGGATCCATATAAAACATTAAATGTCTCTTGGATGCACTTTACTTGGCAGTGAGAAGGGCTAAGCCTACAAAACTGCATGTTCACTTTACTCATGTCACTGCATTTGGCTTGTGGAATGGTCGTTCTAGGTCCTTAGATCATCTGTTTGTTTAACAAAGGCAATACATGTTCTGTGTACTATTAAAAGAAATTGCTCATTGTGACACTAAAATTAAAACTATAAAGGACCATGAAACTCAATTAAATTGTTCTCAAAGGACTCTGAAAAGCAAACTTTCACAGTGCCAAAATAACTTCTTCTGTTGGAATATCAGACCAGGTTTAAAATGAAAATATTGTGTGAACATAAAACTAAATTATTTTGTCCTATATTGTCACAGTAAGAGTTGAACCCAGGGACTCTGTTTTGGAAACTGATTCCAATAAGACTTCTATTTTGGCTTTGTAAAGGCCTTTCTCTCTTTCCTATTCCTGTCGCATTTTATTTTTTAAGCTATAACTAAAATTACTTAGTAAAAAAATGTCTTGAGACATATGAATTCATTTACAAAGTAGTTCTGCTGTAAAATATCTTTTTGGCATCAATTTCAATGAGCTCACTCTCCCCCTTATTCTTATGTTTAAAAATGATAGAAACTGGTAGGAGGAAAAACTTGGGGGGCGGGGGAATGGTCGGAGCCCTCAGGACTGCCAGTGATAGGAAGTCCCAAAGGAACAACCCACGGTTACAGGAAGTCCCAAAGGAACAACCCACGGTTACAGGAAGTCCCAAAGGAACAACCCACGGTTACAGGAAGTCCCAAAGGAACAACCCACGGTTACAGGAAGTGAGGGACCTCTCTTCCCAGAGTCTTCTGCAGCTGTGTCCACTGAGAAGGCCACATTCCTGCACCGACCTCTACTCAATTACCCTGACCAACAAAGCCCCAGACTTTGTCCTCAAAGTGGTGAGAGTATGTCCTGATTTGAAAAGTAGCTTTGGGGCTTCCCTGGTGGCGCAGTGGTTGAGAGTCCGCCTGCCGATGCAGGGGACACGGGTTCGTGCCCCGGTCCGGGAAGATCCCACATGCAGCGGAGTGGCTGGGCCCGTGAGCCATGGCCGCTGAGCCTGCGCGTCTGGAGCCTGTGCTCCGCAACGGGAGAGGCCACAACAGTGAGAGGCCCGCGTACCGCAAAAAAAGAAAAATAAATAAAAGTAGCTTTGACTCCTCACCTCTCCTAGGCCAGCCACTGCCGGGCTCCACCCCCTGGAAGTGCCTCGGGGCCTCCTCTTCTCCTGGGACTATTCCCAGGCACAAGGTACAAGAGCTGGGTGAAACCAAGCAGCCTTAAAAGGAAGAATAGCAGACTAACAGTCTGTTGGATTTTACACATCCTCCATTTTCTCTTAAAGTGTAATATCTCAGGGGATTCCAACCAGATCTGACGAAAATTTGTATTCATAATAAAAAAATAGCAACTGGCTAGAGGAAACAGAAGTTATTGACCCAGAATCTGGAGTTATATATATGAGTCGTTTTACATTTCTAATACCCTGGGCAGGAAAAAAAATGTCCCAGCAAGATATGTTTGCTTTCGACCTTCAGAGGAGGAATGTGATTTCAAGCCTTTTCAATAGTTGAAATACCTTTAAGCAAAAAGAAATACGCTAAGTTGAGAGAGCAGATTTTTTTTCAGTGGTGGGAATGGGATGCTCTTAAAACTCTTGCCTTTGTTTCCTGTTAGGGTCTTTGGGGAAGCCATAAGAACTCATTTAAAGGCACATTAGTTCTTCTAGGTCACTGGGTGTCATTAAGTAAATTACTGGCCCAAAACATTTTAAGGTGCCTTTGGGACCTGAAAGAATATGTGCTTTTCTCAAAGAAGGACTAGATCACTGATGGTTGGCCTGCCTGCCCTTCTTCCCAGGAAAATCAGTACCAATCCATCTCAAACTCATGTTTAATTCTAGGAGGTTGCTATATATCAATGCCAGGAGCCAGCTTCTGCTGAATTGCAACTCTGTGCTTTGTATAAATGCTTGATACACTGACTCTTCACCCTGAAATGTTCCCAACATTAGGCTAGCGTTTCTCAATGCTTTTTCCATTATTGTTCTCATAAGGGTCCTTTTAAAACATTATTATTAATTGCTACCCCTCTTCCTGGAAAATTAAATAGTAACTAAGGAATAAGATTTTGCCAGGTAGGGTTGAGCCACTGTAACATGTAATTTACTGTTCTTGTTGAGAATATATGCATTAGACCAGGGCTTCTCAGCTTTGGCACTATTGACACCTAAGGCGAGATAATTCTTTGTTGTGGAGGCTCACCACACAGAGTAGAATGTTTACAGTAGGATGTTTAGAGCATCTCTGGCTCCACCCACTAGATGCCAGTGGTACCCCACTCCCCTGCCCCAGTGTGACCACCAAAAATGTCTCCAGACATTGCCCAGTGTCCCCTGGGGGACAAAATTGCCCCCATTTGAGAACCACTGCTTTAGACATATAAACAAGTAGGAGGTATGTCAATGTGTAGCAAAAGTCAGAACAACATTTTTGACAAAATGCAGGAAAGACAACTTTTAAAGAAAGAACTCAAGGAAATCTAGGAACTAGAAGTTCTGATGCAGAAGACAATAGTGAGAAAAGTGAAGTGCAAAAGGCAATGCTATGTGGGGGCATGGGAAAGGGAACGGTTGGGAAGTCAGACCTATTTATTATTTGTCCTGGAGGATAGCAATCTGATCTCACTCTCCTCACCCGTTCTGCTCCGTCTGCCCTCGGGCTCCCAACACATTGAGGGCCTGATGGCAGCCTGTATGCTTATCTTTTATTTATAACTCTGTGGATCAGTTTTTTGATGTTTTAAATCATTAGTTCTGCTTCTTTTTGTGAAGTCTATGGGAAGAGTTGGTAGGGCTTGTCCTGGATTTGGGTTGAGTTGCTAGGCAACCAGGCCTCAGTTTATAGCTAGAGTTACCAAAGTGAACAAGAATCTTGACTTCCTTGGGGCTTCCCTGGTGGCGCAGTGCTTAAGAATCTGCCTGCCAGGCCTTCCCTGATGGCGCAGTGGTTGAGAGTCCGCCTGCCGATGCGGGGCACACAGGTTCGTGCCCCGGTCCAGGAGGATCCCACGTGCCACGGAGCGGCTGGGCCCGTGGGCCATGGCCGCGGGGCCTGCACGTCCAGAGCCTGTGCTCTGCAACGGGAGAGGCCACATCAGTGAGAGGCCCACGTACGGCAAAAAAAAAAAAAGAATCTGCCTGCCAATGCAGGGGACACGGGTTCGAGTCCTGGTCCAGGAAGATCCCACATGCCGTGGAGCAACTATGCCCGTGCGCCACAACTACCGAGCCTGTGCTCTAGAGCCTGCGAGCCACAACTACTGAGCCCATGTACCACAACTACCAAAGCCTGCGGACCTAGAGCTCATGCTCCACAACAAGAGAAGCCACCACAATGAGAAGCCCATGCACCGCAACGAGGAGTAGCCCCCGCTGTCCACAACCAGAGAAAAGCGAGCGCACAGCAACGAAGACCCAACGCCGCCAAAAATAAAATAAATAAATTTATGGAAAAAAAAGAATCTTGAGTTCCTTGACAAACCCCTTTTCATAATCAGTAGCACTCATCCTCTACTAATTGATTCTAAACGAGTTAAGAGATGATCTAGACCAGTAATTTGCCTATGGCCCCACCCTTGCTTCAATCAGTACAATTGTGCTTCAGTCTGTTTGGAGTGTATTCATAAGATCTTATTTGAAAAAAGAATTCTTCTACTTAAAAACATTGATCATTTAGAGGTGGTGAGTGACAGCCTAGAACTTCATTTTACATAGACTGCTGAGAAAAGAGCTAAAGGTATCAGAACAAACACAAATAAAATACTGTACCTCTGCCTTATTATATCTGATTCCAAGGAGTTCTGAGGATCTGAGGGACACCCCTTGAAAACCAGCAATTGATATAGTTTTGTTGTTAAGGAACCCCTATAGTGATGACAGGTCCCACCAAGGATAGGCAACAATGGCTTAACATGACCTGGAATAGCCCCATTTAGATTGGTATGATTAGATTTCATCTCTATCTGTGAGAGTTGGAGAAGACTGAGAAGGCTTAGGGAAGTACAGCAGAAATGTGTAAGAAATCGTACACCTGAAATTAATATAATATTGTAAATCAACTGTACTTCAATTAAAAATAAATGAATGGGGCTTCCCTGGTGGCACAGTGGTTGAGAGTCCGCCTGCCGATGCAGGGGACACGGGTTCGTGCCCTGGTCCGGGAAGATCCTACATGCCACAGAGCGGCTGGGCCCGTGAGCCATGGCTGCTGAGCCTGTGCGTCCAGAGCCTGTGCTCCGCAACGGGAGAGGCCACAACAGTGAGAGGCCCGCGTAACGCAAAAAATAAAAAATTAAAAAAAATAAATGAATGAAGTAACTACTGATAAAGCAAAAAGCAAAAGAAAAAGAAGTATGTAAGAAATAAGAACCAGAAGGAAAGGATTAAAGAATGTTCATTTTCTTGAAAGGGAGAGGCCAAGAGATGATTTAGTGCAGAAAAAGAAGGTAGTTTCTAGATAACATGAATCTTACAGTCATTTAATCTTTACAATAAGCTAGAGTGTAATGCTACCATTTGCCCTGTAACATTCATTCTTTCCTTTTGCCATGGTAATAACATTTTCAAGTGGGCTGATAGCCTCCAAAATAAACACTACATTATATGCCGCAGAAGCTGGAACAGGAGCAACCACCTTGGGACTTCAGGTCAACTTGGTAATGTAGGCTGCTATGGACAGAGCCACAAGATGAAATGAGTTCCTAACAGCATGGAGTGCCATACCCACTCTGGACCAACCTCCAGATTTATATGAGAGAGAAATAAACTTCTATCTTGTTTGATCCTTTGTTATTTCAGATTTTTCTGTCACTCAAACTTATCCAATCTCAACTAATAAACCTAGGTAAAGGCCATTAACCTCCTTTCCAGATGAGGAAATTGAGGGTCAGAGGTGTTAAATAGTCCAAAGTTTGAAGTGCCCTTTGTCCAATGCCAAAGTCTATGTGCTTTGTATTCTACTGCAGCTAAACTACCATATAAATTTAGACAGGTCTAGGTAGAATGAATCTTATTACTGCTGCTCTTCATATCTGGGACAGAAAGAATATAGGTTTATCTTACAGTAAGTGTTTGGTAGACCTATTGTTTTGCCTGATCCCTAATTAGGAGAGGTCAGACTTCATCACTGAATTTGTATCTATGGTTTAAGTATAGACCTGCCTGACAAAGAAGATGAGCCGAATTTATTCAATCTTCTGTGAGCAAATGCCTAATGAGCATCTCTTAACTGCCAGGCAGTTCTGACACTGAGGAGACAGCAATGAACAAAGAGGCAAAAACTCTTGCCTTCATGGAGCTCATTTTTTCTAGTAGAAGTAGAAAATAAACAAAAGAGTAAAATGATAACATTTTAGATGGCAGTAAGTATTATAAAGAAACCTATATTAAGGAAAGGAGATAAGAAATGGGGAGGGGGAGGAGGGGAGTTTGCATTTTTAATAGAATGGTCAGGGAAGGCCTCACTGAGAAGGTGACATTTGAGCCAGACCTGAAGTAAGTGAAGGAGTGAGCAAGGTGGATACCTGAAGGAACAGCATTTTAGGCAGGGGGAACAGCCAGAACTAATGCCCTGAGATAGGAGTATATCTACTGTGTGTTAGCACAGCACAGAGGCAAGTATTCCTGGAGCAGAACATGAGAGGTAGTTAGAGAGATAATGAGAGGCTAGGTGGCAGAGGGCCTTGTAACTCATTGCAAAGAATTTGGCTTTTACTCTAAATGAGGTGAGAAATAGAGGGTTCTGACCAGAAAAGTGAAATGATATGACTTTAATGCTAAAAGGATACTTTAGACTGCTGGGTAGAAAACTGAAAGGGCAAGAGTGGGAGCAAGGAGACCCATTAGGTGGCCATTGCTATACTCTAGGTAAGAAATGATGGTGGGTTCTGGTTCCGAGAATGGTAGAGTAACATGTATCAATTAAACCTCTCACAAATAACAGTTATAAACTCTGAACAAAATGTTTTTTAAGAATTTTAAGGCACTGTCAAGTGATCAGAAGCAGGTAAAAACTGGAGAGAATTCAACCCTTGGAAGAAAGGAATCACATTAAGTGAGATTGTGGGTTTTCACTGGATAGCAGGCTCCAGTCCACGTAACATGGGGCAGCTAGAACTCACTCAGAAAGCAGTCTTACCAATTTGAAGAGACAGATAGAATTTAGAGGCTGTAAGAGCAGCTGGAAATTGAGCAAAGAAGTCTCAGAAAAAAAGATTCCAGAGTGAGGACCCCAAAATTCTGCATGTAAATTCCATTCAACTCCTTGGTGGACCCCTGAACTGCAAACACCTGGGGTAACAAAAGTCCAGAAGAAAACAATAGGAAGAAGACTATAAGAACTGACCAGAAATTTTAACTGCTGCTCACAGAAGGGGAGGCAGAGTTTGGAGTTTAAGTTCAGCCAAGTAAATTGTTTGCTAGAACAAGTGGATAACAGAATCCAAGATTCTCCACAATATACCATCCAAAATGCCCAGTTTGACATCCAAATCACTAGACATGTGAAGAAAGAGAAAAATGTGACCCATGGTCAAGAGAAAAAGCAATCAATAGAAGCTAATCCCAAGATGACCAGATAGTGGAATTAATAAGCAAGACCTTTAAAGCAAGTATTATAAATGTGTTCAATGACTTAAAGAAAAAGGTAGCCATAATTATTGATGAATCTCAACAGAAAAAATGGAAACTATGAAAAAGGTTAAAGTTCTAGAACTGAAAAGTATAATACCACAAATGAAAAATTCACTAGATGGGCTAAACAACAGACTGGAAATAGCAGAAGGAGGAGTCTGTGACCTTCAAGATAGATCAATAGAAATGATCTAATCCACAGAATAGAAAGAAAAAAAAGTTTTTAAAAAATTAATAGAGGACTTCCCTGGTGGCGCAGTGGTTGAGAGTCCACCTGCCGATGCAGGGGACACGGGTTCGTGCCCTGGTCTGGGAGGATCCCACATGCCGCGGAGTGGCTGGGCCCATGAGCCATGGCCACTGATCCTGCGTGTCCAGAGCCTGTGCTCTGCAACAGGAGAGGCCACAGCAGTGAGAGGCCCATGTACCGCAAAAAAAAAAAAAAAAAAAAAAAAAAAAATAGAATAGAGTTAAGTGACCTGTAGAACAACATCAAGTAATATATTATCTGTGTACTTGGAGTTCCAGCAGGGGAACAGAGAGAATATAGAATAGCAGACCTGCACTACTAAAATGACAAGAGAAGAACTGTTTTCAAAATGAAGACAAAGGACACCAGATGGAAATACAGATTTACAGGAACAAATGAAGAGCACCAAAATGGCAAAAATTAAAGATCGCATTTTTCCTCTCTTTATTTTAAAGATTGCTCACTTTTTAAAGCAAAGAATATAATATTATATTATTGTATTATGAGATTTATAACATATGTAGATAGAAAATACAGAAGAAGGATAATCCAATTGGATATCAAAATATATAATAAAAGTAATGGAATATAATGCATTCAATAAAATATGTCCCTAAGTTCATACTGATATAAACAAATACATAAATAAATGGGAGATGGAAAATCTCCTTTTCACAGAATAATGACAACTAATAAATTTAGAAGGAATGCTGGAATTTGAAAAGTATCAATGGAAACTAAAACTAGTGGTTGAAAATTTGATGAGGAATAGCATCTTTACATAGTCTTAAAGTTAATTATAATTTAACACTGAAAAACCAGGTAGATACCATTTTAATCAAGTGACCAAAGTTCAGAATAAAATATATGTATGTTTATTTGTGTGTGTGTATCTGTTTGTGTGTGTTACGTTTGTGTGTTTGAGAGAAGGAAGAAAAGAGAGCTGAGTGAATGACAAAGAAATTGAAGAAAAATGTAAAACTTTGGAAAATCTGGATAATGGGCATATGGGAGCTCTTTATACTATTTTGGCAACTTTTTTACATGTTTGAAATTGTATTGAAATAAAAGGAAATGATGGCAGCTTGAACCAGATTGGTAGTGGTGCATGTCATAAGAAACAGATTTCTGTTTGAAAGTAGAGTTGGAAGGATTTGATGATGGGTTGGCTGTAGGGTGTGAAAGACGGAGGTACCAAAGATGACCCCAAGATTTGGGACTAAGGCAAGTGGAAGGAAGAAGTAGACATTTACTGAGATAGGAAAAATGTGGGTAGAGAAAGTCTGGGGAGGTGGAAATCAGGAATTTGGTCGGGCACATAATAAGTTTGAGATGCCTATTAGTCAACCAAGTGGAGCTGTCCAGTAGGGTATTAGAATATATATCCGGAGTTCACAGGAGGGGTCTGGGTTGCAGATATACATTTGGGAGTCATCAGTTTATTTAAAGCCACAAGAGGATGTAGGAATTAACATATCAATGGAAGGCAGAATTCTGGGATACTCCTGATGAAGACCTTCCTGCTTTAATCTATAAACAGCATATAAGTCTACAGTCTAGATTTAGCTATTTGCATACTCATGGTACAATTTAATATGTCCTTCTGTCTAATTTATTCATTGAAATTTTATAAAATAAGCATTTATTGAGTATATTCAGTATGCAAGGCACTGTCTTGATATGCCTATAGCATAAGCATCAACATGTCTAAAAGATTCCACCTAATAATAGGACTTAGTAGACAGCATAAGTGAACAATCCAGAGTCATGTATCTTGTCATGCTGCCTAACTGATTCATAGAAATTTATTGCCCTGATAAATTACAAACATGTTTTAGGTAATATCAAGCTCGCTTTTGCAAGAGAAAACACATAACTCTATTTTCTCACCACTTCTGGGAGAGCAGGGGACAAAGCTAATCACTGTTTTGTTTACTTATTTTTTAAAAATAAACCTGTTCATGAGAGATTACAGTAAATTGGAGGAAACTTAACCCAAACTCCTCTAGAAGTAAGTTTGCTATGTCAAATCAACCCATGACCTCTGTGAGACATTGCCTTCCCAAACTATGTTATGGAAAAATTCACTCAATTTTTTGGTGGTTTTATCTTCTTTCTTTTTCTTCATACCCTCTTTAATTTTACTGTAAAATAAAACACTAATATAGAAAACTACATGAATTAAATGTATGGCTTACTGAATTACTATAAGGCAAATGTATCCAAGGTCCTGAAATAGAACTTCACCAGTCACGCCAGAAGCCCTTCAATGGGTCCCAACCCAACCACAAACCCTCCCTTCCCCATAAGTAACCACTATCCTGACTTAGTCTTCTGTTCTCTATATTTCCTGCAAACTAGAAGGTGAATCCAGAGACAAGGTCAGACTCTGGTTCATCCCCTTGACAAATCTGTAGGTGGTATTATGAAGACTTTGGAGGCACATAACATCTGATTGTCATTCATTTTGTGTTTTTAGAAACTGCTGACACTTAATACCTACCACAAATTGTGATTTTCTAGTTCTATAAAATTTTTTAATTTATTCATTAGAATACTTTCATAAAGAAACACTCTCCCTCATCCATTATTTGGCTGTACTGTGATACAGTTCATATAGGAAAGGAGGGATAAATATTTGGTTATTTAGCTCTACTTGCCAGTTTTCAAGATAATTATTTGATTTTCTATCATCTGCCAAAAGTAATAATTACTTTCCATATTTTTGTGAAATCATGGATTAAAGATATTTGATGAATTTCAATCCATTGCAATTATCATTATTAACTCAAAATTTTCCATCTTTGGCTAGTGAGAGCATCCTCAGGTTGACTCCAGGGTCCTTTAGACACAACCTGAGCAGTGTTTTTTTTTTTGCAGTACGCGGGCCTCTCACTGTTGTGGCCTCTCCCGTTGCGGAACACAGGCTCCGGATGCGCAGGCTCAGCGGCCATGGCTCACGGGCCCAGCCGCTCCGCAGCATGTGGGATCCTCCCGGACTGGGGCACGAACCCGTGTCTCCTGCATCGGCAGGCGGACTCTCAACCACTGCGCCACCAGGGAAGCCCCCATTTATTTCTTCATTCAATTATTTATATCAGTATGGACTCGCATTCTTTTTTATTATGTAAGTTTCAGGTGTACAGCATTATATACACGCTACATAATGTACATATGTATACGCTACAGAGTGATCACCACCACAACTATAGCTGCCATCCACCACCATACAATTGACCCCCTTTACCCATTTTTCCCACCCTCCTACTCCCTTCCCCTCTGATAACCACTAATCTGTTCTCTGTAGCTATGAATTTATTTTGTTTGCTCATTTTTTTGTTTTATTTTTAGATTCCACATATGAGTGAAATCACATGGTATTTGTCTTTCTCCATCTGACTTATTCCACTTAACATAATACCCTCAAGGTCCATCCATGTTATCATGAATGGCAGGATTTAATTCTTTTTTATGGGTAAGTAGTATTCCACTTATCCATCCATCCATTGATGGACAAGGACTCATATATTCCTATTTTATAGGTTATAATCCATTACTATCATTATTCATTTTGTTGCTCAAATTGTCCCAGATATGGCCATTGGGAGTGCCTTGAAGTTGGATTTTAAAAAAACTTTGCTAATTTATTGATGTATAAAAAGCAATCTGGGGACTTCCCTGGTGGTTCAATGGTTAAGAATCCATCTTGCAATGCAGGGGATGCCGGTTTGATCCCTGGTTGGGGAACTAAGATCCCACGTGCCGCGGGGCAACTAAGCCCGCATGCCGCAACTACAGAGCCCACGCACTCTGGAGCCTGCACGCTGCAACTACAAAGCCCACGTGCTCTGGAGCTGCGTGCACAACTAGAGAGAAGCCTGCGCACCACAAGGAAAGATCCCACGTGCCGCAACTAAGACCCAACGCAGCCAAAAAATAATAAAATAAATAAATAAATATTTTTTTAAAAAGCAACCTAAGTAAAAAAATAAGATAATTTTTCAATCTCCTTCATCATATTGCTGACCCCAAGTCTCTCCCATTTGGGCATTCCAGAGGTGTCCTGCTTCCAGGCTATGAGATTTGGACTTTATTCAGTAGGTGATGATGATGTGTCGAAAGAAAGAAAGGAAAGAAAGGAAAGAAAGGAAAGAGAGAAAAGAAAGAAAGAAAGAAAGAAAAAGAAAGAAAGAAAGAAAGAAAGAAAGGAAGAAAAGAAAGAAAAAGAAAAGGCAGGAGCCAGCTGATCGGGACTGCAAATAAGAAAACATGGTTCTGATACAGTCTGAAGTTTGGAGGCTGGAGGCAGGTAAGGCAACAACACTCTAGCAGGACCAGTGAAGACAGGGAGGGCGGGTTATTTTAAGAGAATGGAGGTGCTACTGCTCTGGTGCAAGGAAGAAAGATCTGTGACATCACATAATACACAGAGGAAATGTGCATGGAGGGCTGACTATATGCCAGGTGCTCTGCTAAGCATCATCTCACCCTCTCTTCCTAAGAAACCTGTGAGGTCAGTACCATCAGCATCCTCACCAAACATGGCCGCCTCTGATGTTTGGCCCGGCACCCTGGACTTTAGAGCAGCAGATTCAAATAATCTCTAATGGACCTTGAGCCCTGCATCACTCCCCAGAGACCCAACATTCCACAAGTGTCTGAGTCAGTGTGAAGGTCCCATGACCCAGGGAGGAAAAATACCTGCTGCTTTTAACTTCTGTAGTGGGTTCTGCCTCACCGCCATTCTTGTATTCCCTTCTAAATAGAAAAGGTATTAGAGGCTGGGCAGCCAAAACAATGGGTGCATAATCCAAAATTATAGACAATGATGAAAGGAATATCTTAATGCTTCAGTTATAGAATGCTTGGAATTGTTATGGCTTATAGTATATATATTTATATACACCCTTCCAAAGGATTGTACCAATTTCCACTTAGTCTTTGACACTGTGGATTGGTTGATCCAATAGTAAATTTCAATCTCTTCCTCTCTTGCTATTTTCTACTATAGAGGCTGGAAAAACAAAGCACTTGGCTTTCCTGCCACCTTTGCGCTAGTAGTGACTTTGTGATACAATGTGATACAATAGAAGATTACAGGGGAGGATTCTGAAAGTTTTGTTTTTTTAACATCATCCCAGTTTTTTCTTTCTTTTTTTATTTTCTTCCTTCCCTCCTCCCTCCCTCCCTTCCTTGAATGCAGATGTGGTGTCTGGAGATGCAGCATCCATTTTGCAAAAATGTGGCAGTAAGCATGAGGGAAAGGCCAAGAAAATCAGAGACCCTGCCATGACATCAACAGGCTGCTGAACCATTAACAGGCTGTCAGCACCTATTTGTCTCCAGATATCTTCTTCTGTGACAAAATAAACCCTTCTTGGTTTAATTCACTATACAGAGAAACAGAACTAATAAGATGTGTCTATATATAGAAAGAGATTTATTTTAAGGAATTGGTTCACATGATTTATAGGGTTGGCAAGTCCAAAACTGCAGGGTGGGCCAGCGACTGAAGACCCAAGGAAAAGTTGATGCTGCAGTTCAAGTCCAAAGGCCATTTGCTGACAGATGCTTGGGGGAGGTCAGTCTTTGTTCTATTAAAGCCTTCAATTGATAGGATGAAGCCCACCCACATTATGAAGGGCAATCTGCTTTACTCAAAGTCCACCTGTTTAAATGTTAACCTCATCCAAAAACACCTTCACAGAAACATCCAGAATAATATTTGACCAAATGTCCGAGTACTCTGGCCCAGCCAAGTTGACACATAAAATTAACCATCACAGTCACTGTAATTCAGTTTGTGTTACTTGCAGCCAAAAGCATTTCTGATACATAGTGCTATTTGAAATCTATGGGTTGGCCAAAAAGTTCGTTCATGTTTTCCCGTAAGACATTACGAAAACCCAAACTTTTTGGCAAACCCAATATGAAACTACTTAGATAGTCCAAACATGTCTCATTCTAGTTCCCCTCAGTCATACCACACAAAGTACTTCCCTACTCTGTCTTTATGTATTCTTCATCTCCTACATTTTCAACCAAGATCTATGCATCCATTGTACATGAAAGGTCCTAGGAAACACTGGTAAATATCTACATATTTTTAGATAGATAATTATTTTTTTCAAACTTTTATTCAAATGTTTGTTATGGTATAGACCTGTGACCTTTAATATGGTAGCCACTAGCTACATGTGGTAACTGAGCATTTGAAATGTGGGTGGTTTGAATTGAGCTGTGTGGTAAGTATAACATATACATTGAATTCTGAAAATTTAATTCAATAAAAAGATATAAAATACCTCAATAACTTTTTTACATTGATTGCATGTTGAAACGATAAGATTTTCGGATATATGGGGTCAAATAAAGTACACTAAATATATCATTTAAATTAATTTTATTTGATTGTTTTTATTTTTTAAATGTGACTACTAGAAAATCTTAAATTACATATGTGAACTGCATTTGTGGCTCACATTATATTTCTAATGGGCAGGGCTGGTATATGCATAGAATATTCTGAAAAATTTACTGTCATTTTGTAATTTATCAATATTGCATGTACATTTTACTTGGATTTAAAATTTTTATTCAACTATATAAGTTGACTTATTTGTCTTATTATTTTTTAAAAAGGCTAGCTGAAACAGTTCAGAAAAACAAAAATTATAATGAAAAAATCCTATCTGTAATGAAAGGGTTATAAGAGCAGAGGATCAGCACTTTGTGTCCAAAAAGCTTAGCAATTTTCCCAGCTCACTGAATTGTGGGAACTCAGCTTTTCCAGGGAATAAATATGCTATTTTTAACATTTTTATTATACAATTTGTCACAGGCTGTCTCATGAGAGTATCAACAATCAGTTTCAAACAGAATCCAACCACAAATACTTCTCCACATGTGACTTGGAACATCTGTCCTGCTCGAGTACCGTCCATATCAGGAGAGAGCTGGTCTGCCTTTGATTCTTACTCTCCTAAAATTCTTTGTCCTACTTCCCACACTGGACATGAGATAGGGTGAAAACCATCTTCTAAAGAGCCAGCCTTAAGCAAGTCCTTCGCTTCCCCTCACTGAAGACTGCAGACCCTTTCTGATGGAGGCAAGTGCTGCACTCCAGGGATATCACTGACTCAGTGATTTATGTGGCATTTTCCCTAATGAGTCAAGATGAAAGCTTTGATCTAGAAAAAAAATCCAACCAGCATCTCTTAGCTGAGGAGTTCATCATACCTGCCCTGAGCAGAATGCTTTAAGCAGGAGACTACACCCTCAGGTAATGAAGAAAAGGCTCATGACTGGAAAAATGAAAAAAGAAAATGTGCTCATTCAGTTAGGGGTGCTGAAGCCAAAAGAGGGTGATCTAGTGGGATGCGGAGAATTATGTAAAGGGAACCCAGGAGGCTTACCTCCCCTTTAAACAATATCAGTATTTAGACAATCAGTATTAAAAACTCACTGATGTTGCTGGCTATCTAAATAAGTTCCATGGTGAGTGCTTTCCTAAAAGAAAAAAATCTTTGGTGAAGCAAAACTATCCCCAAATTAGAGTTTCCAAGTACAGATCTCTATACCAGTTTTTCTTTAAATGAGGGCACACGTAGAAAATTCTAGTTCATAGGAGAGGTAGAGTCTTCGGGATAGCACGTATTTACAAGTAAATGCTTGCTTGACACTTCAGCTCACCCCTATGCAATAGGTAGACACACTACACCTCTCACTGCTCCATGATTCACATGAGAAAATACACACTTAGTTGTTCTCAGCAATGATAACAAGACTCACAAGAAAGCATTTGCCTCAGCAGGAAACAGATTTCATTTTTAAGAAGGTTATTATCAAAGTAGTTGAAAATATTTAAGCAGACTTGATATGAATAAAAATTTTACTGTAAGATGAAATATATTTGAATGAATATATGCCATTCCTTTTTTAATGTTATTAATATTAAATACTGGTATGCTTGTTCCTTTTTGCCATACTCATAATTGTATGAAATAAATGACAGAGAAGATAGCAAAAGATTCAACTTGAGTTAGACTCAAATTAAAGTCACTGCTACAATAACTTTTAAATTCAGTCTTTTAACTGCAACGACAATGTAGCATTGTCACATGTAGCATATGTATATATTTTGTTACATGTAGCATATGTATATATTTTGTACATAGGGCACAATTTTTATTTCCAGACTTTACAGGGAGTATTATATACTTTTTATGTCATTACATAGTCATCATAGTATTCATCTTTGTGAGTATTTAATGGGTGAATGAATAAATGAATGAAAGGGAAGCAATAATGCAGGAAAATAAAAGAAATTCTGCAAAATCAATATAGTATTTTCAGGCTTCCCTGGTGGCACAGTGGTCGAGAGTCCGCCTGCCAATGCAGGGGACACGGGTTTGTGTCCCGGTCCGGGAAGATCCCACATGCCGCGGAGCAGCTGGGCCCGTGAGCCATGGCCGCTGAGCCTGTGCGTCCAGAGCCTGTGCTCCTCAACGGGAGAGGCCACAACAGTGAGAGGCCTGCGTACCAAAAAAAAAAAAAAAAAAAAAATATATATATATATATATATATATATATATATATATATATATATATAGTATTTTCATTGGGAGGATGTTCGCACAATATGCCTTTTAATTTTAATGTCTAATGAGAATTCATGCAACTTGTGGAAAAGGTTTACCACCTTATCAAGTTGGTAAATGGTCTTCCACATCAACAGTGCAACAGCCCCTCTTATTTGATTTTTCCCTTTGGAAGAAGAAAAGTTTGAGTGACGGATAGATAGACCACAACCGGGGAAGGAGAACCAGCACTAAGACCTACATTGCAGGGCCATGATCACGTTCTTCCTCTTAATAATATGATGTTGGAGCAATGAGTAGATAAAATATTTACGACTATTTTAAAAAAGCCAGGTTATTAACACTGTAATGCTTCCTCCAACATTTCATTGGGTTTTGCCCATGCTGAAATCCCCTGTAACCACACAGATAGGCTGTATTCCAAGAGTTAATTAAGTTCATTGTTAGACACATGAATATCTTTTCCTTTAAGAGTTGTTCTAAAAGATAGTTGGGATCCTATGCTCACATCCAAAGCTTATTCATATTATAATGTGGCTGGAACACTATGTTTGCAATGACATATAGTTGAAAATAATACTATATTAGTCATTGAGAGAAAAATAATGAGGTAAAATAAAAAATATTTTCACTGGAAAGCAGAACTTAAGGAAAAGTTTTAACTAGAAAAAGATAAGGAGATAGAATCTTATGTTTACTTTCAAGGATTTTAGAGCTTGATCATACTGGTTTTTTTATGATGTCTACTTTCAGTTGCTTTTTCTTTTATTTAAATGAGGATAATTTGATGCATTTATTAATTGAACATAAGCTCCAGGAGTCTAGGGACTTGTCAATTTTATTTGTCATTATATCCCAGTACCTAGGATAGTATCTGATATATAGTAGGTGCTCAATAAATACTGCATTCATTCATTCAATAATTCAGCAAATATTCATTGAATGTCTGCCTTGTGCCTGCAAATATATAGAAGCTGGGAATATAATAAAAGAAGTGAGAAAAACCAAAGTCACCACCTTCATGGAGTTATTCTCCTGCAGGGGAGAGAGAAATTCACAAAAGAATCTCACTAATGAATGTAAACATTCAAAGTTAGCCAAGTGCTCTAAAGGAAAGTGTTACTTTGCCATGATTAGCACACATTTTTTGGCTCAAAAATGCCACGAAGATGAAGAAGAAATATAATTCTCCAGAGAAAACTGAGAGGCTAAAGGGCAAGAAGGAAGGAGATTATAAAGAGTATGTGTAAGCAGATAAACTTTCCAGAGATGCAGTGAACCAAACTGAGAGAACAGAAAGACAGAGATGAAGCACAGCACCCCTAGGAGAAAGTGGGGTAGAAGGAAGGAAGTGTGGGGAGGCGATGTCCTCCGCGGGCAAGAAGCGATACTGTCCAGAGCAGGTCAATGGGAGTGGAGTCGTGGGGAGATGAGGGAGCTAATATGCCACGTCATTCAAATACACAAGATGTTTCGTCCTTAGAAAGTCCCTACGTTGTCTTTCTGAAAAGTTAATTTTATGATTTAGATAATAACTTGATTTAATGAGATTTATCTTTATAACTGAGCTCTGGCAGACTAAGTGGCAGGAGGAGTGTTAAGGGTATAATAGACACTTTATTAGTTGGTAAACCATCTAACTCGAACCTCTACACACAGCCATGTTTCCTCCCACTTATCATCCAGCCCAAACCTCCATCCTTAGCCCTGGTAGCTGTGCCTTGCCCGCTGCTCTGTTCAGACTGCTTGGCCACATCCCCGTCTCCATGACGTCATCATCAGTCCTCCTATCTCTCTCACCCTTTTTCCCCATCAGTCTGTCAGAATGGCCTAGAGCCAACACACTAGTCCACCCTGCAGAGAGAGATGGAGCATCTTCCTGATGGCATGAAGGGAAGCAACATTTTTCCAGTAGGGAAGGAATTAACAGTGGTGTTTAGGGGGCTGGCATCTGGGACTTTGCATGGTGGAGCATGGTTACAGAGCATGGAATTCTATTTTGTTATTTTGCTTTTTCAAAATTTTAACCCAAGCGTTATGGTCTTTGAGGGACAGAACATATTGTTTTCAAGGGAGGCAGAAAGATGCAGGATTATGTTGCAAAATAGTTACAAAAATATATCCAGTACTTCCTGATGAGATGCATCACAGATAAGGAAATCTGCCTATTTGAAAGATGAGGTTAAAGTTCAAAGAAGCAAGTGCATAATGAGGTATTTTTCCTTTTTCTTTTCTTTTTTTTTTGATGTCTACCCATATGCACATGCGTGCGCACACACACCACCTTCAGAGCGGAGGATTCTGAACACCTTCTGTTTTGGAGAAAAATTTAGCCACAAGAGAGACTGAATCATATGGTTTCAAAGAATAACATACGTTTGATTATTTTAAATATCCGTCTGTCAGTCACAGGCACATGGAAATCTTACGACGGTTAGGTCAAGAGAGGCCCCATATCTAAAATTTAAATGCAAATAAGGCTCCCCATGTTGAATACGTGACAGAAATAGAAGGAGGAAAAGTCTGTATGTTAGCTTCTTAGCATATAATCCCCAAGGTTTTCAAGGAGAAAAGCAGTAAGCTATTCCCTACAAAACTTCAATGAAGCATACATTAAACTATGCAGATATAATTATTTCTCTTTACGGTCCAGAGCACCAGCTGTGTAGACTCAAGAGCCACAGTCTGCAGGCTGTCTCTACTCTATTAGCTGTCACTCACACCAAGTGCTGAAGGACACGCTTAAGATGCCGAAACCACCACCCTATTACTCCGTACTTCGGTAGTTGAAAAACTACTTTCAAAACTGTAGCCATTTTTGCTTGTAACATACCTGAGCATATTATTCTAATTTTCTTCAGTAACAGAATTATTCTATTTGGGGGCCTAGAAAATAAGAGAGGCAACAGAAAAAGTAATAGCTTACTTTTTTTTTTTTAAAGAAACATGTGCTATACAGAATATACCCACAAACAACAAAATCTATCCCCAGTGGAATAATACAAATATCTCTTTCTTAGGCATATTCTGAAAAGTTTAGCATTTTTGGAAATTCTGCCTCTCATCATTTTACTTTTTACATTTCTTTCTGATAACTAGTTTTTGATTTTTCTCTGACTGGAAGTGGCTTCCAACATAACAGCTCCTCAGAAGTGGAGAAGTGCCAGGCTGCCACATTGAAGCAGCGTATGTAGCTCTGGGGCTGTGTCTTTGGAGGGCTGCTGACTACCCTGCGTGTAGGGGCCTAGGGCCAGGATAAGTACCATATGCAGGTGAAGAAAAGGAGAGTGTCAAACCTCTACTTTTTAAATGAGGACCTGATGCTGCTGTCATTTTGAAGAGAGTTGACTTCTCCAGATCTGCTTCAGAGGAGAACCGAGGTGGAGATCACAGTCACAGGCTTTATACAGGTGTTCTCTAATCATATCTTCATCTGGAACACAATTTACCGTGGGCCATTTTAATCTTCATCAATTTAGTATCAATTTATCAAAAGCATTGATTTTGTGTTACTAATTTGTTAAGAGAAACTTGTGAGCAATCCTCCCCAGATATCTTCAGGGCCACACTCCAATGCCAATAATTTGGGCTCCTGCTTTGCACTTGTCCTGAGGAGGTTCCGAGATGGAGGGATTAGAGAGATTGAGATACGCAAGGAAAATAACAGGGCGAAGTGAGCATTAGTGAAAGGTTTGTCCTTAGAAAAAATAAACATGAGCCCAGTGTGTGCTACAGAAGCCCTGGGCTGTGTGTGTTTGTAAACCAGGATTAAGAACTAATGGTGTGGGCCTTCCCTGGTGGCACAGTGGTTAAGAATCCACCTGCCAATGCAGGGAACACGGGTTTGATCCCTGGTCTGGGAAGATCCCACATGCCGTGGAGCAACTCAGGCTGTGCGTCACAACTACTGAGTCTGTGCTCTAGAGCCCATGCGCCACAACTACTGAAGCTGGCGTGCCTAGAGCCTGTGCTCCGCAACAAGAGAAGCCACTGCACCGCAACGAAGAGTAGCCCCTGCTCGCTGCAACTATAGAAAACCCACGCGCAGCAACAAAGACCCAATGCCGCCAAAAACAAAACAAACAAAAACAAAACAAATCAAACAAATGGAGCTGACCAACTGTAGAAGGAGCTTCCAATCTGCTCTAAAAGGCTCTTCCTAAAAGATGTCAGGGCCCCCAGAGTCTAAGCAGTGCAAATCTGTACGAACACCCATCATTACTTTGTTTATCTGAGGTTGCAGGCATTGGCTTACTGCAGCCTCATGGAACTCAATGTTTCCCTGATCCTTCCTATTAAATAAATGGTGTGTTGCAAGCAGCCACATTGTTCTAAAAAAAAAAAAAAAAATGAAGTGCCAAGTCTCATACAGACTTAATATTGTTACTTTACACATGGTCACTATCAAATAAACTTAAAGCAACAATTTCCCCTAAGAGATAAAATACCTAACTGCTCTATGTCTTCTCAGACAGCTTGGGGTATCTGTTCTCTCCTCTTTCCTTTGGGGAAATTAGAAGAGTCTACTATCGACTTGTCTGAAAGAGCCCTGAACCCAAGGAAAGGATCATCTGAGTTAACGTCTGACTCTGCCTGGCACGAAGCACTCTTCCTTGGACAGCTCTATCAGCTCTTCTACAAAAGGCTAAGTCCAGTAGGATTCAAGTAACAATTTCATGGACTTGGGAAGATGCAAATATATTTCTGAAATGGGTGTTCCTGCTGCAGGATAGTTGATACTTAAAGATAAGATTTGTTTTTGGAATATACACCATCTTAATTCGCTTAGAGATAGCTTCTATAATACCAGAAAGAATGAATGAAGACGAGGGGAAGACTTATTTAATTATTCATATAAATGTTACTTTCCAGGATTGCAAGAGAGAAAATTTCTTTCTGAAATATTTGCCTGGGAATTTAGAACAATCCATCTGCTTGTGCCACTTCCTGCCAGTGGGATGGTCTCACAAAGTTATGATACAAAATTATTGGTGGTGGGGAGTGGACAGAGGTGGGAGTTGAATTTTTATTTTTTTTATTTTTGCGGTACGCGGGCCTCTCACTGTTGTGGCCTCTCCCATTGCGGAGCACAGGCTCCAGACGCACAGGCTCAGCGGCCATGGCTCACGGGCCCAGCTGCTCCGCAGCATCTGGGATCTTCCCGGACCGGGGCACGAACCCGTGTCCCCTGCATCGGCAGGCGGACTCTCAACCACTGCGCCACCAGGGAAGCCTGGGAGTTGAATTATTATAAATAAATATCTTTGGGAAAAGCAGGTTTGAACATTCAATTGTATAAACTGCATGAACAAGGACAAGGGAACTTGTTCATGTTTCAGGGAACTGGAACACTCGGGCAGGGTGGAGGTGGAGGGACAGAGGGTTAGAAATGGAGAAGTTGTGCTTCCATCTGCTCTATCTACTGAACAATTACCATGTGCTGGGCACTGCCAGTTTGAGCTTCCACATTGGGGTTCCATCTTTCCTGCATGTTTTTTATATTGTGGCATCTCCCATTAATACCCAGCACTATAAATTCGTAAATGAAAATTCAGGAGTTTGACCATCCTTTTCTAATCCAACTAAGGGAGCCTGTGGTGGGGAGTAGAAAAACCGGGAGACATGAATTGCAATCTAGTTCTGCCAGAGACCATAAAAACTTGGACCAATCACTGAATCTCTCTGGGCCCTGATTTTTCTTATCTGTGATGTAAAGGAACTGGAAGATACAGATTGGCAATTCTCAAACTATGGAGTGTTTGCAAGGGGTCCATGATTCCACATGAAGTTCTGCCTGTTGATCGTACTGATGACTGCAAATGTATGTAGTTCCTTTTTGCAAATGTGCTGAGATGTTCTATGATTAAGCAAGTGCAAATTTACTTAAGTAATCAACTTAGAAAAATTATGTACCTACCCAATCAGAAGATGCTAAAAGCATGACCACCATCATGCAGGCAGTCATGCATAAATTAAGAAGGGGTCTTCATACTAGAAAACATGGGGATCCGCCCAACTAGATGACAGACGCTCTCAATATTGTTTCATGGCTATTCTTGAAACTCCAATGTGTAAAGGAAAGATTCCCTTTTCAGGTAAGAGTTGAAACTGCTTTTCCTTCACTAACACTTTTAATCCTCAGCATCCACATTCTAAATCAAGGTGGCAACCAGGGAGACACTCTCAATGTACCTTCATTTGTACAGCAGTGTCGGGTTTCTACCAAGCAATCAGCTGGCATTTTTGTCTAGTGATACACATTTGGCAAGACTTGTTGAGGTGAAGTCTAAGATAAAGCAAAATGGCCCATTCAGGGATCTGATTCTGGTTTCAAGACATTTTGTTAGCTTCATGAAAAGAACAAGTGGTAATGCAATTATTGAAAAATAAGTGACGTGATCACATCAGAATAGGACTCAACGTCAAAACTGGAAGAATTTAAATTTTTACACTCAACGTAAAGCAGTTCCCATTACAGAACGTACCATGTCTCGGCAGAAAATATAATTGACCCTTGAACGATGCGGGGGTTAGGGGAACCAATCCTCCACACAGTCGAAAATCCATGTATAATTTATAGTTGGCTCTCCATATACGTGGTTCCTCCGTACCTGTGGTTCAGCACCCAGGGATTCAACCAACTGTGGATCGTGTAGTACTACAGTATTTGCTATTGAAAAAAAATCTACGTGTAAGTGGACCTGCGAAGTTCAAACCCATGGTGTTCAAGGGTCAATGGTATAATGAAATCCTGAAGTGGTTGCCCCAAAGTATTCAAAGATGGGTTTGTCTGGGAGGTAAGTGGCAACCATATGACTAACGATGACTTCTAAGCAATCCCGGATGAGTAGAGCAGACCTGTACCTATTTTCCTAACTAGCCACAAGTGCCCGTCAGAAATGGCATCCTTAGACAGGAATATGAATTGTGTCTGCATCTGTACATATCAAACCACACTTGTGAAATAAATTGTTTCAAACAGACTTTGTGTGTCTGGTGTGGGCAGTTCAAGACACCACATGACATCTTCATCTGTGGGGTTTCTTTTCTAGTGGAAGGAACAAATCGGGGGGTGGATTTCCTTTCCTTTTTGTAATGTTTCAGCGACAGCTCCCAACTGCTTTTCCTTTAATGTTACCAGATTCCATTTTTTTTTTTTTTCAGATCCAAGTCCAGCTTGTGCAAGGAAGTAAAGAAAGCTGTTACCAAACAGCTTCCGAGATGATCAGAAAGACTAGGTTCCAACTACTGACATTTCTTGAATCTCTACCTTAGTTTGTGCCGAGTGAGTCCATAATACCCAGACACAAGAACTTTTTCCCCATTTATATTTAAAGCTATAGTAAAGTGACCATGTTTTCCAACAAAAAGACATCTATGAACATCTTTCTTTTTATTTTTGTTTATAGTCACCCAAATACTACAAAACAATGATAGAAATAAGTTGCCTCCCCTCCTGAGTAAATTGTATGCCTGGGCAGCATTAAACTTGTCAAGCCCTTTTTGAACTTGAATCTCAAAAACGCCAGCTGGGACACCTGAATAGAAACTTACTGATTTCCCCCATCAAAAAAGTATTCAGTAGTTTCAACTGAATAAAATGGTGCCGAGTCCTATCTAATAGATACAGTTCTATCTTCCGTGAGCTTTATTCTAAAAACGGTTTTCAAACTTTAGGAAATTAATTTCAGGTCATTTTTAGGGGCTATAACAAGGAGAATGAGTCATTATAATTACTCTACTTAAATATAACACTATCCCCTTTCAGAAGATAGAATATATTCTAAGAGACAACAGAATGGCAATATTACCATATACATTGTATTACTGAATAAACAATGAAGATGACCTTGTAGCTGAAGGACTACTTTCAGGTTTCTAAATGGACGAAAGTTTTATTTTCTTCTATGCAGTGCCTCAACAACTCCATCCCTCTCCCTTCTGTGTATGAGCTGAGACCCATACAAACTTCTTCCTTATTTGACTTACAGATATGCGTACCTTTCTGGGAAATTATTATTGTTGCATATAAAATCAATATTAAACATGTTTTTGTTTGCCTACAATTTGCCCCTCGTGGGGAAAAAAAAAGGATCCATATGCCTTTACTGCTCCACTCTTGTCAATTAAAATCTCGACCTCAGGAAAGCTGAGTTTGCAGTGATCATTTTAGAGAAGGCGATTCTGCATTTAACTAGCTCAGAACTGCACATAAGAGAATGGATTGGGTGATTACTAGGAAATGATTTAGAAAAATCATTTTTTTCTAATTAAAAAAAGTGTGTGAGTACCAGAGAAGCCACTGATGTGGAATCCACCTGCAGCACCACCTGGACTCATCTACAAATATTATCTATTTCTATAGATAGATATTATCTATCTCTATTATCACTGTACAATGTAAGCTGTTGTAAAAGACTGAAAAAATATTGTAGAAGATTGTTAAAGAACTAGAAAAACCCTCAGAGGTCTCTCATTATCTACCATCAAAGAACTTAATCGAAGAGGGAAACACCTAGAAACAAAAGAAAATACTCACATGCACTTACATGATAATTTTATGAAGACTTTATGGAAAATTGTAAATGGGGATGATTAGTAATATGGATAGGAACCGATGAGTTAATGGAAAAGCAAAATATCACATAAAATTAGAAGTTGTTAATTTACTTCAAGGAAACCTTGAATATTTTCCCCATATAATCCCATTAGGAACTCCCATGCCCAATCCATGTGGCTAGTGAAGGGCTAATTTTAGAAGTCCAAATTTTTAGAACTCTATCACTACTCAAAATACCTGAAAATGTGTATTTATTAGTTTTAATGCTTTTCCCCCTCCTATCACAAGAAGGTACGACCTCTAAGAGTTATGAATTTCCCTTCTAAGTGACTATGCCAACATGTCACAAAGCTACAATAACTGACACAGTTTACTATTGACACAAAGATACATAATCAATGTAACAGAACAGAGAATAAACAGTGCAGTAGGGCAAGGATGACCTTTTCAATGAAAGGTGCCGGGTCCACTGGGTATCCATACGGAAAAAAAATGAATCTTGACTCCCTAGCTCACACCATTCAAAAACAAAAACAAACAAAAATTCCAGTAAACTAAAGAGCTAAATGTGAAAGGCAAAACAATAAAGCTTCTAAAAGAAATCATAGGCAAATCTATTCATAACCTTGGGTAAACAAATATTTTGTAAACTGAAAACTAAAAAGTACCAACCATAAAGGAAAGAATCGGCAAACTGGACTACACTAAAGTGGAATGTCTATTCATCAAAAGACACTGGTAAGAGAGTAGAAAGGAAACCAGACTGTGAGAAGATGCTGACCTCACACACATCCAATAAAGGTCTCATATCCAAAACACACGTGCAAATCAAAAAGACAGACAACCCCAACAGAAAAAATGGCAAAATACTTGAATAGGCACTTCACAAGAGATGATAAGCAAATGGCCAATATTGAAAAGGTACTTGAGCTCATTAGTCACCAGGAAAATGCAAATTAAAGAGCCATCAGAAGGATCAAAATGAAAACAACTGACAAAACGACTGACAATACCAGGTGTGGCAACTGTGACCCCATACACTGCTGGGGCGAGTGTAAACTGGTAGATTCTTTGGAAGTCAGTTTGATGGAATCTACTAAAGCTGAACATATCTTACCCTATGACCCAGCAGCTCTATCCCTAGGTGTATATCCAGCAGAAATGTGTACAGATATTCACCAAATGATGTGCACAAGAATGTTCGCAGAAGCACTATGCACAATAGAAAAATGCCCATCAACAGCAACGTGGATTACAAAAGTGCCATCTACCCACATGATGAAGTATTACGCAGCCAGGAGAACAAACTTTAGCTACATGCAATAATATGAATGAATTTCACAATTACAGATCTTCCTCAACTTACGATGGGGTTACGTTCCTGATAAACCCATTGTAAGTTGAACATATCACAAGTAGAAAATGCATCTAATGATCTATGGAACATCATAGCGTAGCTTGGACTACCTTAAACATGCTCAGAACACTTACATTAGCCTACAGTTGGGCAACATCACCTAACACAAAGCCTGTTTTATAATAAATGTTGAATATCTCATATGATTTATTGAATACTATACTGCAAGTGAAAAACAGAAGGTTATATGGGTACAGAATGGTTGTAAGTGTATCAGCTGTTTCCCCTTGTGATCACGGAGCTGACTGGGAGCGGCGGCTGCAGCCACTGGCCACCATCACGAGAGTATCATATTGCTAGCCCAGGAAAAGATCAAAATCCAAAATTTGATTGAAAGAGGCCAGAAGGAGGAGTATATACTGGATGATTCTACTTATAGGAAGTAAAACAAAAGGGCAAAATTAATATATAATACTAGAAAACAAGAGAAAAGTTACTTTTATAAGGAATTATGTCTGGGATGGAGAAGGGGGCTCCTGGGTGCTATCTCTGGGGTGCTTCTTTTTTCGGTGCTAGTTACATGGATGTGTTCACTCTGTAAAAATTCTTTGATAGGTCCATTTCTGGTTTGTGTACATTTCTGATGTGTATGTCGTTAAACAAAAATATTTTAAAAGAGAATATGCCAGATCCATTAATTGGTGAGAGAAAGAAAGAAAGGAAAAGAAAAAAGAAAAAAGAAAAAAGTTGGGATGAGTATAAGTGAAATGACCTAAGAGAGTACCCTTAAAAATCCTCATCACAAAAATTAACTATGAGAGGTGATGGATGTTAATTAAACTTATTGTGATAATCATTTCACAATAATACACCCATAGCAAATCATTATGTTGTATACCTAAAACCAAATGTCAATTATGTCTCAAAACTGGATTAAAAAAACATTTAAAAACTAAGTGAAATGATAAGGTAAGCTGGCTGATCTATTGATATTTCTTTCTCTCAGTACTGCCAGGCCTTTTGGTGAACATGGAATTAAATTCTGTTCCCAGTTTCCTCCTTAAACGCTGAGAAGCTGAGACTATTTTCCTTACAAACTCAGATTTTTGTTGAATTTTATGTAACTGAGCAGAGGGATCTGGCCACCATGCCAGCAAAAAAAGTTAATGAGGAAGAGATTGTGGTTTACGCTGTACTGTGATTAACTCCAGATTTTGAAAATGATCTTCAAACCAGAGAGAAAGAAGCAAATGATTCCAAGATTTGGAAGAAAACAACCGAAAAACTAATTTTCTACTGAGTGGCTATTGGAATAGAAGCTGATGAGACCAGAAAGCAAGTGCTAGCTGGTCAAGGCCGCAGCTTCCTAGGGTTTAGCTAAGCAAACCCTGAGAATGGAAGTGCACAGAATGGGAATTGTTAAAATGATATCCAAAAAAAGAGCACCTCAGCTCCTCAACATTGAATCTTCAAACGGACAATGAAAACTCACAGCTGCTACTCTTACCAGGAGGAAAGAAAAGCAGAACTACTGCCCTTCGTTCCACTGCACTTTTTTGTGAATTTGAGTACTGCGGTATTAATGGAAAAACAATGACCAGCTTAAAAACAAAGGCTCTTACTACAATGCCTTTGGGCAAAAGCCTAATATAATAGACCATTACGGAATTTACCAGCAACATACACCATTTTAAAAAGTGCTTCTTATTTGAATATCTTAGGGCCTAAATTACCTTACCTAGTACATGAAAAATAGCGAATAAAAACAAACAAACAAAAAAGCTGTTGTCTATTATATTTAGCCTCAAAGAATTTTAAACCATGCTGTAATTATCATAATTACACTCAGTTACATGAACTTGAGAGTTCTCACTCAGCATATTATTGAAATGACATGATAATAAAACTATTTATTCTCTTAGATTTCAGCCAAATCTTCAATACTAAGGATGTCCTTCATTCTCAGAACCCTTGGCCCTGGTGCTTTGCCATTACAGACATACCTGTAACCCCTGGGGTATGAGCAAAGGTACTCAAACTACAGCTGAAGGTCTTACATCTAAGTACTGGGTCCAAGTTATTATTCCAAGAGTGTGAAATACAAAACCGTAACCAGTCTTTAAGACAGTAACTTTCCCATGTTCGCTTCTTGCCTTGTGGTAGATGGATGTCAAAGTCAAGGGTAACGGCGTCAACAGCACTGCAAACTTGGCGACTACCATGGTCTGATGTTGGTCCTCACTGCCTGGTTACTTTTTTCAAGCACAACATCTACAAGCCACTCCAGGGGCTGGGCAACAAAGTGGTGGTTGGGAACAAGTTAGGGCTGTGTCACTAAGGTACATAGGAAATCTGGAGTGCCACCAATACTTTAATTCTCCACTGCAGGACAGTGACAGAAATTCAAAGATACAGAAGTACTGGATGCTCACCCGCTGTAGTAGGCAACATTACAGCTTATCAGTAACCTCTAGTCAGGCATGGGGGTGGGTGGGCAGCACAGGCAGGTCTGGTCAACAGTGCCGTGCCCCTGTGAACTTCCGTTCGGGAAACAACCCAATGATGATCAGCAGGGGACCGGATAAATACATTATAGTGCACCCACACAACGGAAGACTATACGGTACAAAGAATGAAGAGCAAAAAAGGCAAAGTAAAGAACAATATCTATAATAGCTTTTGTCTACTAAAGCAGGAGGAAGATAAGAATCTCTATTTTTATTTCTTCTTGTAAGCATATGCATAAAGTAAAACCAATTAAAAACAATGGTTAACTTTGCAGGGAGGCACAGGAACTGAGCAGATGGGTGACTGATGGGATGGAGAATTTGTATTATTTATCTTTTTACATTTATTTGTATGTTGAACAATGTGAATGTATTACATATTTTTTAAAAACATTTTAATAAAACACCTCTCAATTCCAAATTTCTACTCACCTATTTCAGTAATCATCAATCTACCACTTTATATACATGTTGGAAAAGACAAAGAAAGTAATTATATCCTCTACCTGAGCCAATAAACACAAAGGCTTCTGAGAATTTCTTTATGGGAGCAACTTTTTAAAGTACAAAAGTTAAAAGAAAATCCCCAGAAAAGACTTTCAACGAATGTTTCTGGTTTACAAAAGGTAAGTGAAATTCAATTACACAGAGAACGCGTAACGTTTGGTTTGTAAAGCCTTTCTGTGCGACAATACATTGACAACGTAAGAAAATAGCTTGAAATACAAAAATACGGTTGTGATCCAGGAAATGGCACCAAATTCGAACAGTTTTATTATTTAACATACCAATGTATATACATTATCCTCCCAAATGAGAAACGATTTGGTTCCGAAGTTTAAAATATAGTTTCCAAAATGAATCCTTACTGTGAATTTGGGGGGGAAAAATCCTGCAAATTAACACACACCATTTTGATCCTTGACTAAAATATGTACCCTGTACTAATCATCTCTCTCATACAAAATGTATATTATAAATAAAACTTTCAAAAAAGATCTCGGATGTTTATTGCACATCATATAGAATGCTTGCCACCATCCGAAAGGCTTTCAGCCTTTCACTGTAATTTGGGTGAAAACAACACTCTGCAGATATTAGCATATCTAGGATCATATATGATGTTTACCAGAAACGGGAAAATATAACCTTACTGGACTGCTTCTGTCACTTTTTCTAAAATAAGAATGACTCTTTTCTACCGTTAAAAGCAATCACAAGAGATCTGAACACTTTAAAAGTCCTGTTCAAATGTCAGTTTTCTCTTTTCAAATAGAAACCACACATAGAGGCAATTTTACCGAGTCATATATCAATGTATCTACTTCCTAGGACCAGCCCTTCTTGAAGTATATATTGTTAAAGATCATACTACAGGGTTCCTAACAAATGCTGTCCATCATCAACAGTTACTGTTTTTGTCTCAACATTTTCAAACTCTCTTAGCCCTGGTACAGCCAGCACAAACCAGCCAGAATGCAATGGCCTTAAAACAAAAAAAAAAAGCTTCCTCATAAGTTTTCGTATCACCTAGCACAATGCCTAGCACAGAGCAGGCATTCAATAAATAGTTGATGAACGGATACACTATCTGTTAAGACCGTTTCCTACACTTAGATGTATTAATGATTTATGAGTAATATGTTGCTTTAGGGCACAAAGATCTAACATGATGACTAAACAAGGAACACGCACGACATGGCATAGATATTGTTAGTTTCTACAATCTTGTCCCAGGACAGAATGTGTACTTTAAGGGTTAAAACTATTCCAATAGTAAAATATTTTTATTTTGCCAAGGGACTCTAACAGTATTAACCTTTGGCAATTCCCGAACATACAATGAACCCCAAACAAAGCAAAACCAAATTGCACTATTACAAAGAAACGAGTCCATGGAAGCAGAGGGGAGGCGCCAGTTAAGGGACAGCGACTTCAAGAAGACGGTTGTTTTTTCGCTTGCATGTTGGGACACTCCCATTTTTCTGGTTGCCCTGAATAAACTTCACACATACTTTGTCTTGTCTGAACTGCACCAGGAACCTAGGAGGAAAGAATAAGACAAACTGAAGAAAAGTACACATTAAACAGCTGATTACACTAACACCAGCTTTTGTTTTTTAATGGATATTTACCTTGACAAGTATCCCCTTTCCATCAGCCCTTCTAGCCACAGGATCACACCAACAGGTATTACACTGCATTTTGCTTCCAGTGGCCATAATTTAGCCCTAAGTAAACTCAAGATCATTAGCTCATTATATTCCTATACCGTAAGAAGGGCTATGAATAATTATTTCCATGTTTCAGACGGAAAGATGAACGTGCTATTTTTCTCCATTTCTGCATAGCAAAAATATTAAATTATCAACAAATTGAGAAAATGCAATACAGAATTTCAGAAAAGGGGCCTAGGGCTTCCCTGGTGGTGCAGTGGTTGGGAATCCACCTGCCAATGCAGGGGACACGGGTTCGAGCCCTGGTCCGGGAAGATCCCACACGCCGCGGAGCAACTAAGCCCGTGCGCCACAACTACTGAGCCTGCACTCTAGAGCCCGTACTCCACAGTAAGAGAAGCCACCGCGATGAGAAGCCCGCGCACCGCAACGAAGAGTAGACCCCGCTCTCCACAACTAGAGAAAGCCTGCGCACCGCAACGAAGACCCAATGCAGCCAAAAATAAATAAATTAAATAAATAAATTAAAAAAAAAGAAAAGGGGGTCTAGAGACACTCCAGACTATGGTTTCCAAATGTTGGATATTTACATACATCCTACACATCTTTTTTCATATCTACACACTAAATAAATGTTTCAAAATAGCTGTGGCCTACTGAATAAAAATGATGAAATCATGAGTCTGATCTGCCAGTTATATTTTCAATATCCACACATACATAAAAATCTATCAGCGTACACCTAAAGCCACCTCTTATGCTACCAGTGGTATATGTGGTACACTGTGGGAAACCATATTCTAGTTCAAATCTTTCCTTTCATGGATCAAGTGCCTGCCCACAAGATTATCTGTCACTCCTTCCTACAACAGACATATGACTGGCTTCCCCTTGGTCTGGGTGCTGTGAGGGACAGAAATCCAGATGTATAAATTGAGGTCTCTGCCCTCCAGGACGGCATCACCAAGGAGGCATGAGGGCAGCATGGCTGAACCAGAACCCAGCCCTTCCCAGCTCAAGGCCTGTGCTCTTTTCTCTCCACCATCAGAATCAGTGTAATGTTACCATGCTTTCGGTTATGTTTCTCAGGGAACTGTTTTCTGAGTTACTGGCATATAATTAAGCGAGCCACTCTAAAAACCATGTGATGGGTCACATGCTCACTGGCACCCACGACGACAGCTCTGCTCTGTACATGTTAGTCTCTGTTTCAAGGTCTAAAGAGGCCACATTTTGCAAACATTAGCTACTGGAGTGAAACGTGACACATAAGTTTGTACTCATCAGTGGTACTCCTGAGCTTTCAAATGGGCTGTTTCTTTTCAACGTGAAAGCACTAAAAAAGAAGCTCTAGTTCTAAATTCACCTGAGATCTCTCTCCAGCAATGTATACTTATATCTATGTGCCTCAGGAAAAACAAAACCTTTCAAGTTTAACATAAATAATCAAATATTTTTACATTTTAATTTTTAAAGACCACTTGTAGTAATAAATGTACGGGGAGTTCTTTTCCCAATAAGTTTAGCATACACTGGCTGTCTCTGTGTTCGCAATTCATGACCGTGATTCACTCTAGAAATGACGGTAACTAAACTTTACCGAGTATTTACTACGGACCACACTGTTCTTAGTAAGTTACACATATTAACTCAACTTTAAAACAATCCTATGAGGTAATTATTTATCTCTATTTCATAGAAGAGAAAACTGAAGCCTGGCCCACAGTAAGGACAGAGAATCAGAGAATCATCCTGCAGCAAATAATCATGTCAGATGCATGAGTTCACAGCACCAATAACAGAACTTCACAGTAAAAGGAACATAGATTAGTTGTTTGGACTTGAAATATTCAGAAAAACAACTGTATAACTTAAATATGTGTATGTGTGTATTACATGTATGTGTGTATACATGTATGCATATACACATGTATATTTAAAATACTGAATAGAAAAATTCACTTTAGTTTCTATTACTATAGATTCATTTTTAGAAATACTATAGATCTTACTTAAGGTTATCCTTAAAACGCAATCTATTTACAGATTGAATAGTTTGGGAGTTTAAGGACTGGGGATTATAAGGCAGCTGAGTCCCTCACTGAATTCAATTCTCACTTCTACATGTGCAGGTTAAAACTGCTCTAAGGAAGTAACAGGCCTTTGACTTTCCTCCTATAAACTGACATATAGGGATTGTGGAGACTGGGTTTGTTAGAATAACTACTTCTACTTCTGAAAAGGATCTACTGAGGAAGGTCCTGGTCACAGAACAGTATGCTGTTTACAACACTGGTCTGTCTGTATAGTCTGCAAAAATATGTCATGGGCACCCCTCCCCATGACTCTGTAAAATTTTGTTTAAAATGCAAAATTTTGTTTAAAATGCTCTCCAAAAAGGAGTATAATCCCTGCTTAAGAGCTCCCAGAGGTTATGAATCAGAGGCTACATGGGAGCCTTGCCCTGCCACGTGGCTTCCTGCACTGCCCAGGAAGGGACCACGGTGCTAGGCAAGCTTCCATCAGCTATTTTATTTTTATGAGACCAACCAATAATTAGGAATAGGGGAAGGAAAGGTGTTCTGGACTGGTTTATAATGCTACTAAATGTTTGTTTTCTTCACGTGGCCACACAGAATCTTCGCACAGTCAAGCATGTTTATTAAAAGCCTACACAGCTAGAACATCACATCCCTCTTCTGTGACAAGCAGGGTCCCTGTCGCCCTGAAGCAAACTATCCCCATCAGTGTTCTGAGATCATGTGCCTCGAACAGAAATTGTGAGAGCCACTGGAGGGGTCCTGTGGTTGATACAGCACATGGCACCCCCCGGAGCCCCTCAGGAGAGTCACAATGTGCAACAAGACTGCAGAGGCTCTGGGAGGTGCTATAGTGAAGAAGGACTGTACATTTCTTCACAGCACATCACTGCTAACATCCTGCAAAGGCAGTGTTCTCAGAATGCCAGTTTGGGAAGTGCTTAAAGGCAGCAATCCTTTGTGGCCTGGATGTTGGCACGATTTTCTCTGCAAAGATGGCCTTATTAATGTAGCAGACCAAATGCGAAGCTGCTTCATCCATATATCAAGGAGCTTCTCCAACTGAACACATAGAATCTTTCCACGATGAGTGGGAATGACCAGTCACACCAAAACAAGAAGTGTAGTTTCCTGAGTTATGAAAAATTTCAACTAAAGAGAGTTTAAAGATCTAACAGCCCTCACAGGTTAAAACCTTAATTGACTGGAACCCAACAAGCCCTTATCTTTTTTCCTAATTTCTTTGTTTTATGAGAAAGGACTCAATCATAAGGAAAGTTATTTTGTGTAAATTGCATTTTCCAATATAGAGTATACATAAAGGCCAATATTCCCACACCCCCGCGCCCCATCTAAACACCATTCTTAGAACAGACAATGAACCTAAGGTTCTGTCAATCCTAACACATCAAGGAGAGTTGGTGTGGTTTACAAGGGGACAGGAATGGGTATGTATTTATTTTAGAGAGACTTTTATAAAGACTTGAGATAGAATAGGCTGGCAAAATCTTCATTAGTGAATAAAATCATGTCCTGAGCGATACGGTGTTGCAAATTTTTACTCTGCGTGCAAGGAAGTAGATACACAGGTGGTAAACAATCTATTAAAAAGTAATCAAGTAAGTGTCAATCCACATAGTAACTAAAATTCATGTCAATGATCTCATATTGACCGATTTAATAAATGGAGGGATGCTCCAATCTGCATACAAATCACATGTCTCCATAATCAGAGCCCTAATGTGAAGCAAAAAAAGCAAATTTCAAACTCATAGCCGTCTTGACACTAGTGAACCGTTGTCAACATGGAACACTTACTCTATAACTCTCGTTTACATGTGAGAAAAGGTATCTCAAGTACCTAACACATCCCAAACCGGCACTCCTGACTCCCCACACCTCAGCCACCCCCAAACCCCTCTTTCTTCAGTGTCAGCTACTGCAGTAAATGGTACCATGTAGGCTCAGGCCCAAAACCTAACACCCAGTATGTTAATAAGTTCTCGTTTTCCTTCAAATCACACTCAGAACCTGACTACTTCTCACTACTTCCCCTACTCACACCCTAGCCTAAGCCTCAACGTCCTTACCCTCAAGAGCTCACAGAAGCTCCCAACTATTTTCTCTGCTTTCACTCTTGCCTCCCTAACAGTCATTCCCCACCCTGCAGCCAGAGAGCTCTTCAAAAATCATAAATCGGATCACGCCACATTCTTGCCCATAACCCACAGTGACTTTTCATGAGCAGCAAAATCTCAATTCCTGACCTCAGCTACCAAGCTCTACACAGCCGGGCCCCTCTGCCTCTTGCTCCAGGGTCTTTCCTCCCCATTTCACTCTGCCACCACACCCACTCCTGCTTCAGGGCCTTTGTACCTGCTGCCTCCCCTGAAGGCATCTCCTTAGATTCCAGTTTCGATTCAAATGTCACCGCATCAAAGAGGCTTCCCTGATCTCCATATCAAAATTAACACCATCTGACCTTTAACCTGCCTTTTTTTTCTCCACAAGCACTCGACACTAACCAAAGTCACACCACCTATGTATTATTTCATCTCCTCCACTAGGATGTCAGGTACGTGAAAGTGGGGACTTGGTCAGTGTCACTCGCTGCCCATCCATCATCTAGAACACACGCCAGACACATACTCAGTACTTAATAAGTAGTAGCTGTAAAACTGAATGAGACCAGATCGCTCAACTAAAAAAATAAAGTTAAAAGAAGGCATATTCACACAATTCATGAACATACTCATCAGAAATTTCAATATTGAGCTTCTGTTTGGTTTGGCTGAGAGTCGTCCGATAGAGCTTGGTGGCCATTTCAATCAGGTGATCACTGCTGAAGAGAAAGTCTCCTTTACTAGCTGCTTCCGAGCCCTGAAAGGACAAACCAAGAGTCAGGTTATCATAAAGACAGCTCAGGAGGTACATGTTTACGGGTTTGTCTGAAAGCACATTTACAGTCTCTTTAAAAATATCAGCTCCTGGAGTCCATCCTCCCGAATGAATAATAATGACAAAAGCAGTATTTCTTCCAAGTTGCTCCGAGCACTTTAGTAAGGTTACCTAACCCCTTGCCACCCCAAGTTGGTCGACGGACCAGAAGCACCATCCACATCACCTGGGAGCTTGTTAGAAAAGCAGACGCTCAGGCCTGACCGCAGGCCCACCGCAGACGATTCCACAAGAAGACCCCTGGGTGAACTCAGGTTCGAGAAGCACTGACCTAACCTATAACTCATTCCGAAAGGGCTGTTCTGAAAGCTCCTCCATGATTTGGTTAAAAAAATAAGAACAACAACAACCAAAAGACTTCCAACAAATACTCTCAGGCAGTGGCGTTCAACTTTAGCTGCACAAGGCACTCAGCTGGGGAGCTTTCAAAATACAGGATGCTTTTGCCCCATTCCAAGAAACTCTGATTCGGTTGGACTGGGGAAATGGCCTGGGGACCAGCATATTTTAATATATAAGCGAGGCTCGGAATCACTGATTTAATATGCTCCTTTAGGCTAAAATCCAGAGTGGGGAAAACAGGCTGAACTAATCAGCTTATGGGATTTTCTTATGTTTAGAATCAGCTAGATAGGTTACTATCTATTAGCTAGGTATATGTACCTATATATGATTAATGTTTGCTGACATCTGTTTATTCAGTGACTATTTGTTATGTGATAGGCACTATGCTAAAAGCACATTACATAGTTTCTTTTAACCCTTATAACAACACTATGAAGTAGGTACAAATATTTTCCCTATTTTAAGAAAAGGAAAATTAGGTAGGCATATTAAAGTTAAATGATTTGGCCAAGGTCACTGTAAAGTTAGTGACACCAATACCAGAGCCTACATTCTTAACCACTCAGTTCAAGTCAGTAGGTCTTAGTTAAGCTGACATTAAAAAATCTTTAGGTCAAAGTTACTAGGCAGTTGTTTTATTATAGTTGCATCCTTTAATTAAAACCCCCCAAATTAATGATGAACAAGAAGACATTTACTAATTGAATAGATAGAAGAAACAAAAGAAGGAAGTATAATTTTGAATGTCTTGATATTTCCAGGAATTAGTCTCAAAATAAGGCACATCATGGTGGGTGTAAACAAAAAGCTACTCAGTGAAATGAGAACTCAAATGAACGAGTCAAAAAGAGTCATTAATCTTATTTAGTTACTGAAAAACCAAGCCTGAGATTTTACATGAGTGAATATAGACCAAATTTGCAGGTTGGTAAACAGAATATATAAACTTCAAGTAACAGGATTATTCACATGTGGAAAATTTTAGATCAATGTCTGAGAGACTGGACCAATGCAGAAATCTTTCAGTCAAATCAATAGTTAAAGCTTTACCTCTTTGAGGTGGACGGCAAAGAAGCCATCATTTTGTGAGCTCATCGATACTTTGGTTACATCCACCAGGGGAACCTCTGACTTGATCTGTCCAGACTTTTGATCAGCAAGAAGGAGATTATTATTTGTTAAGAGGAAAATCCGGGATGTACTCTACAAGAAACCAAAACAAAAAAGGATGTAAAACCAATGATCAAAAATCCCCCCAAAAGAGTTCATGAGCTTAAAGCATTGTTATTTGTGGAAATGTAGAAAATATTATTCTAATATTTTTCAGCATGCACACCTACGTAAACGAGAACACACTAAAGAACATAGATAATCTATTTTAACTCACAATAATTTCAGAGAACAAGCAAAATTCCACCTAAGCTTAAAGAGAAAACAGCTCCATTCACAATAACTCTGTAGAGTATATGAAATGCAAATTTTTTTGAAGTATAGTTGATTTACAATGTTGTGTCAGTTTCAGCACAGAGCAAAGTGATTCAGTTATACATACACACACACACACACACACACACATATATATGTATTTAGATTCTTTTCTGTTATAGATTATTACAAGATAATGAATATAGTTCCCTGTGCTGTACAGTAGGACCTTATTGTTTATCTATTTTATATATAGTAGTGTGTACCTGTTAACCCCAAATTCCTAATTTACCCCACCCCACTCCTTTCCCTTTTGGTAACCATAAATTTGTTTTCTATGTCTGTGAGTCTATTTCCGAAATGCAAATTTTAACATTCAGAAAACTGTCCCAACTGATAAACACTTCTTACAGGTCTTCAGGGTTTGCGTTTTTACCTTCCCATTAGCACGGTTAATTTTGTTCACCACTTCAGCAATGATAATCTTTTCTTCAATGGCATCTTTGAGTTTCTTATACTTGGGATTCTTGTTGATTTCCAGGTAAGGCCCTTGGAATGGCTGCCCAACACTAAAGGAAAAAAGTTCCTCACGTAAGAAATGGTTTCACATGGAAGTACTACTAACTAGAAAAAGGTAACAGGTCAGTTGATTTTGAAATTCAAATTTCAAATATATATATATTTTTTCTTTTCTTTTTTTAACATCTTTATTGGAGTATAACTGCTTTACAGTGTTGTGTTAGTTTCTGCTGTATAACAAAGTGAATCAGCTATACGTATACATATATCCCCATATCCCCTCCTTCTTGCGTCTCCCTCCCAACCTCCCTATCCCACCCCTCTAGGTGGTCACAAAGCACCGAGCTGATCTCTCCATGCGATGCAGCTGCTTCCCGCTAGCTATCTATTTTACATTTGGTGGTGTGTATATGTCAATGTTACTCTCTCACTTTGTCCCAGTTTACCCTGCCCCCTCCCCGTGTCCTCAAGTCCATTCTCTACATCTGTGTTTTTATTCCTGTCCTGCCCCTAGGATCATCAGAACCAATTTTTTTTTTTTTTTGGATTCCATATGTGTTAGCATATGGTATTTTTCTCTTTCTGACTTACTTCACTCTCTATGACAGACTCTAGATCCATCTACCTCATTATAAATAACTCTATTTCGTTCCTTTTTATGGCCGAGTAATATTCCATTGTATATATGTACCACATCTTCTTTATCCATTCATCTGTTGACGGACACTTAGGTTGCTTCCATGTCTTGGCTATGGTAAACAGTGCTGCAATGAACATTGTGGTACATGACCCTTTTTGAATTATAGTTTTCTCGGGGTATATGCCCAGTAGTGGGATTGCTGGATCATATGGTAATTCTATTTTTAGTTTTTTAAGGGACCTCCATACTGTTCTCCAGAGTGGCTGTATCCATTTACATCCCCACCAACAGTGCAAGAGGGTTCCCTTTTTTCCACACCCTCTCCAGCAACAACATTAGAGAAATGCAAATCAAAACTACAGTGAGGAATCACCTCAAATATATTTTTGATGTGATCATGGCATTTGGTTGGTAAGACTTTGATAAAAATCTTATCACATGGAACAACCAAGAAAGAAATCACTCACAAGTAGGACAGCCAAGACCCATGTGCATGGACTCACAGGAAGGAATAGGTCATTCCTTTTAATCTGTTATTATAAGGTTAACAGCTGCCTACACAGGATTCATTAATATCTTTACACAATACGTAGCAATGGTAAAAAGAGCACAAATCATTACCATCACCTGCTCCAGAGAAAATTTTCATTTTCTCACAGAGAGTAAGGAAGTGAGTAGGCCTTCGGGGGAAGAACAGATCCAGAGCAACCACTTGAGAAGAAAACTGCAGAGCACTTAATATTACCATGTAACTCTGGCTCTAAGTAGGCCATATATGAAAGAAAAATCAGGCCTTTCCTCTTAGGATATGCCCCTAAGTGGACAGAGGTGGCCAAGGCAAACATTCAGAACCAGAGCAGTTTTCTTCCAAACTACTTCTTGTAAGAGGCATGATTATGCACACGGCACCAAGGTGGCTTTCCCTAAAGACCTGTGGGGTGACAGGGAGGCTTCTTCAAAGACGTCAAGGAAAAACCACGGCTTCCTTTTGAGCTATAACGTTCTGGCAATTTGCAAATACAACTTTAAATGCTTGTGCTGTGTGTGGAGGATCAGGGAAGAAAATCCACGTAGGTGGTCAGTGTTTCACAGCTCCCGGGACAGAAAAGGCCAGCACCCCTAAGGGCCGCCACTTCACACAGCGGTGGGAGGGTAAACAATTCGACCTCTCTCAATGCTAGAGGGTGAGCACGCCACCATCCCCGAAAACTAATAAAACTACCCAAGAGGACTTGGCTTGATATTAACATTTTTTGGTTGCTGTTCATATTCAAACACAGTTTTAATAATACAAAGTGCTAACAGTCTTTGAATTTGTTTCTTCGAAAATGCATTTTTTTCTCCTTCCAGTTTCTAAAGAGTCATCCATAGGGAATGTTAATTAAGAAGGTCACTCTGTAATTTAAAGACATATAAAGAAAAAGTTGAATGAATTAAGTTGGTGGAGAAAGAATATAGACAATCTACCTGTCTGAATATGCTTTACAGAGCAGGCACTTTGAACAACGTTGGATTTAGACGCTGTGTTTGATTGAGGGGAGTGTACACCCCCTCAAGCAGCCAAGTCAGCTGACCAAGGAAGCTGTGCCATTTAAAATATCTAAAGCAAATGAGTTTGACAACTTATGCTCATTTAATCCTTTAAGAAGAAGCGCTTTCAAATATGTGTAGACGTAGAGAATACAGACACACCACATGCAGTACGTGTGAATATACTTAGCATATAATGTATTTTTATTTCTAAGACATTCTTTGGGAAAAGCTAAAAGTTGTTACAGATTTGGCTTGAAATTGTACAATCTACTTTTTTAGAAACACCAGATGTAAAGGGGATAGGAATCCTAGGGGGGAAAACGATGAACTTGGGAGATGTAAGAATACTCTGATAAGCAGTTTTTACCAAGAACTTCACTTGGCAAACTTGCAGTTGGTGTTCCTTCTTTTACTGAGTACTCGGTGTCTACAATAAAGGAACTGAACTTGCTGCAAAGGCCAGTGAACTCACAGCCAATAAGTTAGCCGACCAAAGGCCACCACGGGCCAGTGCCTAGGCAACACTCAGAAAGTGACAGACTGGCTCATTCTTCATTTATCTTACAAATGAGATTCTGACCCAGCTTGTTAAAACAGGAAGATTGGAATGGTGATTACAGTAGACTGCCATCAGAAACCAGCTAGCGTCCAAAAACTATAGAAAACTAACGGGAATTTACAATGTAAGTTTATCTTAACAGCCTAGACAATTTTTATTTTAAATGACAACTTCTAATTATTTAGGAAGTGTTCAGGTAATGCCAATAGAGTAAAACCAACAAATGTGATCTCACTTCTCTAAGTATACTATGGAAGTCCTTGCTCAAATGTGTTACATTCATATCCAGCTGATCATAAAGTAATGCATGAAATTAAAAATCTGTGTATTACTAAAATCAAAACCCACTAGAAAATGCCTACGAATATAGCTGAGAAACTTTTAAAATATTGACTTTTATGGGTAAAGCAAAGCCATAATACCTAGATGGGTATAAAGCCTTCTTGTCTTTGAAGAGTTCACTGGCTTCTAGTTTCTCTTCATAAATAAGTTTCTGTTGGTCTGTGAATTGGTCCCTGTATTTTTTACACTGTGAGATATGAAAAGAAGAAAAAAAGAAGGACATCACTTATATAAATAAATCATTACTCATCCTTAAACATGCTAAGCCAATTTAACAGCAGTTAAGAATAATCGTAAATGTGTATGAAATATTCATTTAAAAGGCCAAGAGAATTTTTCCTTCCTGAGCTTTAAAGGGTTGGTCTTAGAAAATGTCATAAAAACTACTGTTTGTATGGCAGAACTTGCGATGCTATTTCAAAACATCTGGCCTGGGCCCCCCGGGAGTACCGTTTCCTCCCACTATGATGTCAGCCCTTGGACATCCACAGTCCTGAGCTATCATACTCTTTCAGAGACTCACAGTAAGGAAAACATGGTACATCACAACCCAGTGCACATATTTATAGACACACATATAGACAACTTACACAAAATCTTCACAAAACAACACTTATCCTTTCTACGATGTCGTATATTCCGTTATTTTCTATCGTACTGTATTTCATTTTAAAATGCTGGTAGTAATCAACTAAATTGATTTCATGACCCACAAGTATGCTATCACCTATGGTTTGAAAAGCACTGTTCCGAATCCTCCATTACCATTTTATAACGTGGACACGGGACCTGAGAAATCTTCCCTTCACCCGATTCTGAGATTGCACTGAAAGGAGAAGGGGGTGGTGGGAGGGGCAGGACCAGGTTCTTTAGATGAACTCTCTAAGAAATTCAGTTCAGGGGTGGTTGAGAACCACCCACATAATCGTATAAAGGAATGTTAGCATTGCTGCCCACCCCTGGAATAAACTCACCCCTCCCATTCTCCACCCCCAGTTCAACGGAGGTAAAGGCAAGGTAAAGGGGCCGGGGGAAAGGACAGGCAGAGTGGATGCCCAGCATTAGAAGCTCCCCATCATTACTTCTGAAAATAGTTTCCATATCAGACTCAAAGGGGGAGATGAACATTGAAGACATTGGCGAATCTTGCCAAACTGACTAAGTTAGGGAACAGAACTCAGAATCCAGTTCTATATGCTGTGCTGGTATCACTGATCAGTGATAATGTCTCTATACATAATTGATTCAGTTAAGAAGAAGCCCATAGTACTGGGCAGGAAAGTTTCCCAGAAGACGTATCCATCAATCGTTCACTTACTAAATACAAGCCCTTCAACCTAATGATTCCATTCTATCTGAATGACATATATTTAGCATTCCATATATCAACTAAGTTACTGAAATGAAGTCAACCTCTCTACAAGTACCCCATGTATTCCACACATAGCACCACCTAAATTACATGTTATGCTCTCATATAAAATTAAGTGAGCCAAAATATAAGGCCAAATCAAGTAGATTTTCAGCTTCCCTTTCACTCAGGTAGGGAAATTTTAATCTCTTTAATGTCCTTTGGGTGACTTTAGAGCTTCTTCCCCCCAGTCCATTAAAATGTGTGTGTTCTCATGTGTGTCTATGTATGTCTTCATAGAAAGTAAACTCATACAATTTTCGAGACTTCACCACTCACATGAAGATGTTCAAATTTTATTACTTCTACCTCCAGCAACTAAAGCAACTATTTCTTCAACTAAAGAGGAAAACAAAACCAAAAAACTCAACTACTTGAAAGCAACTGGAATCTGGATGGGAAAGACAATGCAGCCTTGCTCTTTCCTTCCCAACCACAGATGAGAGAAGATGCCCCAGGAGCACCTGGGGCTCTAGGAATTCTCACAGAAAGCCAAGCACGCTGCCCGCTTCAAAAACACCAACTTCCTCAACTAATTCTCCTTGAGGCTAGAGGAAGATTCTGCTTTTACGTAACACTCCTCAAACACTCACAATATACGAAAAGAAGTCTCTGAAAAAACATAGCAAGACAATTTTTACCCTCCACAAGTGGAAAATCCTTTTCAGCTCCTTGTGAGTAGAATCCAAGAATAGGTAAGGTCTTGATGGCCAATTCTTATCTATCGGAGATAAGGAAGGCACCTTATTTTTCATTTCCAAGAAGTATTTTTGCACCTGTGTTGGGTTTGACAGAAAATACCAGATGAGTAAAATACACCGGAAAAAAACACGGTTTGACATAAACCAGACTCAAAGAAACCAGTCTTTAGTGGAATTTACCAAGCTTTAGTCCATAAGACTTTGTAACGCTTCTGGAAAGTCTCTATTCCACTCTTCGCATTGGTTGGAGAAATCTGAGCTCCACCAAATGGTTAAGAGAAAAGAAGAATACTAACGCGCATACTAGTTTTAATATTAACATTAATACTGATACCGGTCAACATTAGAGAGCTGCAGCGTTGAACAGGTAGCCACCGGGCACAGGTGGTTATTTATACTTAAAGTAATTAAAAAAATTAAAAATCCAGTTCGTCAGTCACACTAGTTACATTTCAACTGCTCACTAGCCACACGTGGCCAGTGGCTACTCTACTGGACAGCAAAGATACAGAACATTTTTGTGACTGCAGAAAGTTCTACTGGACAGCACTGCTCTAGAGCAGCGGTGCCCAAGCTTTTTGGCACCAGGGACTGGTTTTGTGGAAGACTGTGTTTCCACGGAGGAGGGGGATGATTCAGGCAGTAATGCAAGCCATGGGGAGCGGCAGATGAAGCTTTGCTCGCTTGCCTGATGCTCACCACCTGCTGTGCAGCTCGGTTCCTAACAGGCCTCAGACCAGTACCGGTCGGCGGCCTGGGCGTTGGGGACCCCTGCTCTAGAGCACTTAACATGGGCCAGGCACTGTGGGAGCTTTATAGTGTTACTTCACCTTAATCCTTACCATACCTCTACAAGTTTAATGCTATTATTATCCCCATTTTACAGATGACAAAATGAGGCTCGCAAAGCTGTGAGTCTCCAGAGTTTGCGCTCTTCACCATTACATCTACTCCTTTTTGGAAAGATGGAAGGGAACTTTAGAATCCATCCCGGGAGAGGGGCATAGCCTTGCTCTCCCTCACCCCTCCACCCACTAGCTTGTTTGCCAACCTTACTTTGCAGCCGCTCGTGGCAGTTTAGCAGGGCAAGCTCTTGGCATTCCCCTCAAATTCCTATGCTGAAACCCTAACCCCCAAAGGGATAGTGTTAGGAGGTGGGGCCTTGGGGAGGTAATGAGGTTGAGAGGAGGTCATAAGGGCAGAGCTTCCTAGATGGGATTAGTGCCCTTAGAAGAAGAGACAGGAAAAGAGTTAGCTTCTCCTTCTGTTTGTCATGTGAGGAGACCAGGACGAGGCCCTCACCAGAACCAGTGCATGCTGGCACCCTGATCTTGGGCTGTCCAGCCTCCAGTACTGTGAGAAATAAATGTTTATTGTTTAAGGCACACAGTCTATGGCATTTTTGTTATAGCAGCCTGAACTAAGACACCTGGCTTTCTTGGGTTCACTTTCCCCGAAGTATGTTCTCTCTGTCAAAGAAGAAGAATATTTGATTAATCACGTACAGGCCTCTTTCTGACACAATTCTACTTGAATTTTAGAACCGATGATAAAAAAGGTCACAAACTCTCAGTGGCACAGTTATGATTTAATTGTTACCAAACAAGTCACATATTCCTGAGTTGGTGCTATTAACTAGTTAATGCAATAATGCTAATTAGCCATATGTAAAGTATAAACTTACAATTCTCTGAAGTGTAAATTCATAAATTTTCTTTCCAGCATTGGCTCTGAAGAATTTCCTGTACTCCCTGCGGACCTTTAAAAAGAAGCAGCAGAATACAGAGGTTAATGCGCGGCCAGCAGATGCCCATAAAGGTGATAACACCTCTATTAAAATCGAACATAGATGGAACAAGTAAATTTATGAGTGTCTTTCTGGATACAGTAAAATAATTGAAGCATACTGAGACAGTAGGTTTTAAATTGGAGAAAAAGAAATTCAGAGATGCAAGATAATACCAGAGTGTTTTGATGTTTTTAATCCTCTTAACTAGTTTTTAAAGAGCCTGACAATCTGATGAGAAACGCTTTATAGGCATAGCTGCAAACCCTACACAAATCAAAATACATTCCAGAAAAAATTATATAAGGTAATTTTCACTTCAAATTGTTCTTAGAAGGCAAAAAAATGCCTGAAGAAATATATGGCAGTTTCCAAAAGCCTTGCATATGAAGACAGGACTTCAGTACTGCATACTGAGAAGTGAATGTGACTAAAAGTAAGAATTTAAAAGGAAGCTATTGAATGATCATTATCTCCCATTTAATTGCATTACTTTTTCTCTTACCCCTATTCCCATCAAACTGTCTACTAATACTAATCACAGCACTTAAGACCTCACATTACAGTTTTAGTTCACCATTTCTTCCTTGCTATATTGTCGTATTTACCTTGTATACTAGTGTCTAACAAATAAAATAACTGAGGTGTTTGCTAAATGAATGAATGATAGCTAAATTTGGAAACTGAGGGGGAAAACATTTAAAATGTTTATCATCATTCAGTTATAAATGGGAGAGTTAGAATTTAGCAAAATATTAGCCTACTTGAATAATTCAGACATTATGTATGTTTTTCTTATATCTTTAGCTTTCTGGGTTCAACTGCACATGTTCAAAATATTTCTACATTGGGGGCTTTACTAGCAAACTAGTAACCAAATTGTTTGTCGAAAAATGTTTTATATGCACATTTTAAAATTAAGACCTTCACACAGGAATTCAGGCTGCAGGTTTCTCTTACAATTTTCTAAGATCTAGCAACAGTGAGTCCTATTCCCACGTGACAAGGACTGAGTGGACCAGAGCAGCCATTGCTGCCTTTGGAAGAGAGCTGTAACCTCCAAACCACAGGAGGCCCACAGGAGGCCCGCAGGAGGCCTGCCGTTCCTACCCTACCTTCCATCTGCTACTTCCCTCGTCCATGGGACCTGCCTGGTCCCTCCTCTGGACATTTGGGCACCAGACCTATTCTCTACATCTGTGGATTATTAAGGGTTAAAAATTCTCCCATACACCACATAGGCAGTTTTTCCTTTAATTCATATCTTATGTTACTGATTATCATTTCTCTTTTAGCCATGCAGTTGTCTATAACTATTTCAAATCTCACTTACAAGGTTAGAAGGAACAAGAAGAAAAATGATACCTATTAATTAGCCCCTGAAACTGTAACAGTGTACAAAAGCAGAGAAGTTAAAGTGAGTTTCATGAAAACATATCCTTAGAAATATACTAGAAGTCCTATATTTACTTGAATTTCATTGTAACTGAGCTCAGTGCAACATTCTTTTTGATACTCACAGGACAGGCCCTTTCGCCTGAAAAACAGCTACACAAAGAAGAGGCCTGGTGACAACATGCTGGCATATAGAATGGGTTCCCTTCATGGGCCCCGGGGTCTTAAAAAGGGTCCACTGAACTTTGTAATCAATTCCACAAGAATCAAATCATTTAAAAGGGCAAAGTTACTGTTCATATCAACATACTTATTTTTTTAAAAAAATACAAAATTATTACATTCTTGGACTTCAAAGACATTTAATCTTATAACAATAATGGTAACATATTAAAATACTCCTGTTTTGTGGAAACTGGAAAAAAAAAAAGACAGTTATGTCTATAGAGTAAGCCCAGTTAACTTCAGCTAAAACAGTATTCACCTGTGAACTGAATTTGGTTTATAGGATGCTAGCATACACTCTTAACCTAAAAGTACTTTTAAAATCATATGCAATTAGTTAAATCCAGAAAACTGAAGATAAACATGATGCTGCTGGTAGAAATCATTACAGAGAGTAAAAATCCTGACTCAATGTTGTTTGTTCCTTCCTCTTATGAAAATTAGAATGCGAATTAGAATGTGAATGAAATGGGAAATAAAATCCTCCGTTTTAACTTCAAAAAAGTAGTAACAGAATTTGTTCAGAATTCTTGAAATAGAACATCTTAAATTCATATTTAAGTTACTTCTTAATTACCTCAACAATTACTTGATAAATATTCATTATAATAAAAAAGTTAATCTACTAAAAGTTTATAGGCTAAACTTTCAGGGAAAAACGCAGATTGATCAAAGCAGAGTTTACAGATACTGCTAAAACAGTTCAGGTTCAGAGTCAATGGTTTCCTGGAGAATATTCAAATATTTTTAAAAAATGAATTATAGTATTATAGTAAAAATAACAAAGAGGAAATGTCAAAAAAAGGCCTAATTATCCCCAAATGACAATATGGATGGCTCCCTACAGTGAGGAGTTACTGAATATTAGGAAGACAAAATCCTTATATTGCCTAAAGGTCGTTCTCAAGGTTTTCCAGAGCTCAGAGTCATATTTGCTAACATGCAAGCTTACCTCAAGTAGGAAGTATTGCTTTAAAATAAACCCGGCCCTAAATTAGAGGGCATTTGAATCTAAAGTTCTCTTTAACCTGAATGATCTACTGCTGGTCTTATTTGTCAAAATCTGTATATTTATGCAAAACCCTTTCGCTTCTATGCTGAACAATTAGAACGATGGGCACTTTGAAGAAAGCTCTGCTCCAGGAGCCGTCAATGGGACAGAATAGATGGGTAAAGGGAAACAAAAGCCCAATATCCCCAGGCTGGTCACTGCCATGGTAGGTCAGCTTCTAAGCTCAACTGCTGTAACTCTGTCTCATAAATGAAAAACAATCTTCATCCTCATAAAGAGAACATTAAACAGAACTTGGATAACAAAGAATAAAATATTCTACATTACTATTTAACGTTAATATGCTATTACTTTTAACTTATTATTTAAAGAAAGACAATGCAATAAAATCAGAAAATTTTGGTGTACAGGACTGTTCTCAAAAGGAAACCAAATTAGGCAAGATGACATTGTAAAAGACTGTGCAGACCATGAGCACGCATAATCAATCGTCTGGTCAGAGTTAGTAGGTGCTAGGCTTCACTGAGTTCACCGTGGACAGAAAGAAGAGGTTGAGGAAGTACCTTCAGTCCAAGCCAGTAAGCCCAAATGACAGCAACTGCATGCTTACGCCTAGCCTCCTCCTTCAAGCGTTTCAATTCCCTTCGAGCCTAGAATGTTTTAGATGGTAAATAAAAGAGACAGCCCAATGCAGACAGCACAAATGACCAGAAAAAGACACCCCACCAAACAGAAGAGCCAATTTATGTACCAGGATTTCAGAATGAAAGAGAAATGGTGCACAATCATTTAAACCCAAAGCATCAGTGTCAGGCTAGCGCAGTCCCTTGTATTTGCGGTGCATTGAGACTCTGTCCCAGAGGAGGGTACCTGAGGGAGGCACTCCCCTGCCCTCCCCCTTACTTCCATTCTGTTTCTTTTCTCTCCCCTGTTCTCTCTCCCTCTTCACTCCCTTCTCCACACTCTCTCACTCCCCTCCCTCATCAAAGCCTTAGATCTGAGTGGCACCTAAGGATTTACATAGGCTTCCCTTTGCTGCCAGCCCACGGGGCTCAAGAGGCTGTGAATTCCTGAGTTCATGCATTTGGATGTATAAAAAGATAACTCTTGTGAACAACCATTTAGAAAACTGGAAGGAATAAAGGTTGCCTCTCTGAAGCTTCGAACAAAAACAACAAAACCCCCAATTTTTTCCAGTTGGAAAATTAGAAGTAGCATGTATCAAAATTCAATATTAGGTAAGGCCCTAAACAGTGAAATATATGGAAGCAAGATTAAAAAAGTGAAATAACTCGTAGGTTTAAATCAATCTTAGGGAAAAATTAATCTGAGGCATGCTATTTTAAAAGACAGGAACAGACAGGCACTAAGGTTTCATTACATTACAGTACTCAGGCTGGGAAATGGATTTCTCTCATTCAGTGGAGAAAGCCCAGAGTAATTGTCTAGGAGTCCCTCTGCCTCTGCTAAGACAGCTCCCTCAGTTTATAAAAGGGAACTAGTCTGTTCCACACAGATTTTCAGGGGAGGACACAAATGAACAACTTTGGTTAGTTTGTGGCAAGTTAACACCTTTATACAGGCAAATGTTGACTTTTCTCATTTTTCTCACAAGACGGGTTTATAATGTTGACAAGGTAGACTTAAAAACATAGGACGGTAATGATATTTGAGTTTCTAACTGGGATACACATGTTTAGCAGAGATGATCTTTGATTTTCTAAGTAACAAAAACATCTAAAGTGCTCCCTCCCTTGGGATATGTGAAACGTTCACAGAGCCCACGACTCTGCCTGGGGATTAGTGAGAGTATTTCAGGAGGCCTTTGTTTCTGATCACAAACAGCTGATGCCGAAATTCCTGGGATTCTTCAGGGGCAATTACAGCTAGCTTTGCATGAACATAGCTTTCTGCTGAATCACAGATGATATTTCTTTTCACATATAATATTTTGCTTATAATAATCAACAGCTACCACAGTGAGCCTAAAAAACAATTTCATTCATGGATTAATATTTTTGTCGAGCATGCGTTAAAGGTGTTTCTATTATCAACATGTTGCGGAAGACCAATCGAAACCCAAACTTTAACATTCCCATCATGCCCCCATAGCGCACAAAAACACCTTCAGAAAACTGCCAGGATATATTAGGGGGGTAAAAAACAAACAAACCCCCCCCCCAAAAACTAAACATGCATGTTACTCGAGAGTTTAAAAAAAAGAGCCACTATGCTAGTACCTCATTAGTAAGCAATTAATTAGTCTTTTTTGCCTATGCATGCTTAAGCTTCCTAACGTGCTCTCTTGGCAGGAACATCTCCAGGGTTATTAAATGTGGCTACTAGGACATGCGCCAGTGTGAGCCACTGTTAACCATGGGTCTTCATCCCCTGAGACGCTAGAGATATGGATTGATTATTGCGGATTCCAGGATGGGAGTGATGGGATGTGCATTTCAAGTACCTTAGATCCAAGCCAGTAAGCCCAAATAACTGCAATAGCATGTTTATTCCTAGCCTCCGCCTTCAGCCGGCTCAGTTCCCTTCGCGCCTGTGATGCATTTGAAAAGGAGTTACAGAAAAGTTTAAGGCAAGAAAGGTTACTGCTGATTCCCAATGGAGAAAGAGGAAGAGAGGCACTGGTCACCATCAAACAGTAAACACAAAAGCGTGTGCCACCACCCCACACCGAAACGTTGGAAAGAGCAAGAGGCAAACACGTGCTCAGGAGCTTAAGCCAGTGAATCCCGAATGGGAGGGTCCGTTGCTCCACACATCACTCCTGACCCGCTGCCTTCCTGGGCGTCTCTGGCCTACCTGGGTACCATGCCAATACGCTGCAATGGTGGTGGCTGCTTCCTCACAGCGCTTCTGATGCTTCAGTTCCCTCAGGATTTTTCGGGCCTAAAGAACAGAATGACCCAGAAAGATAGAAAATTAACACCAAAAAACTATATCCATAGTGACTTAAAAAAAACTACCTGAAGAGATAGTCATAATCCCCCTTCTCAAGGAAAAAAATCAGTAGCTTAAAGAAAGGAAAAGGGAAGGTTGCTTTATTAGCCCAAAATGGACCATGAGAAGGTGGTAAATGAAGACATTATCAAGCATGACGGTGTAGCCCCACTCAGATAGACAGCAGCCTCCCACGCCCTGACACGTGACAGGAAAAAAATCTGACCACAGCAATACAAACTGGACACGGCAGATGGAAGGAACAGTTCTCAGAAGGTGGTCAGTGGATCTCCAATGATCCACCAAAATCCACTTGATCACTTTTATTATTATTGTCTGGAAGGAACTGTAGCTGTACTTTTTTTTCAAAAGAGATGGCTAAAAACTTGCTATAAAATAAAATTATCTCACTGGTTCAGTACTAGTGGCTTCTTTCCAGCAGTTGCTTGAAAATGATTTAGTGGGGGCCAGGAGGACAGCCGGTTTGGAGGCGAACCCTGAGTTCTGCCTCTGAAGTCTCTAGACTGGACGCCTGGACCCAGGACTCGGTAGTAGGGCAAAGAAAAACCTGCGTGCGGCAATCTCACTTACTCTGAGCGCACCAGACTTGTATTTGGCAATTGCTGTGGGACAACTACTAAGCACCTGGGCTGCCCACAGGCCTAGACAAAGGGCAATGGAAACGGCAGGACTCCTGAACCAAGATCTGGCTTGTGGGCTATAGTGTGCTGACTCTGAATAACACTTTGGCAGGAAGGACCCAGAACCAGGTGGTGGGTCCACTAGGACAGCCAGCGCTTAGGATCTTTCAATCATGATGGGGCAGCCTGCAAGATGGTCACAGGGAAGGTATGGAAGGCACTGTGCTGGGGTGCTGAGGTATGGCAGGGCTCACAGGTATGGAGGCAACAGTGTGAGACAGCCTTTTGCGCTACAGCTTCCCTCGCAAACAGGGGGCAAGAGGATATTGAAATCATGTACGGTATTATTTCAAGGACTTCCTGCTCAGAGAACAAAGCTCCTGAAAAGAAAGCAGGAAGCAGCCAAGACATGTTGTAGGGCCGGAGCTTGGCCCATAATATTTATTTTTTCCATCTGACTGTTTACAGGGTAGGCAGGAGATGAGGAACCCTCCCCTGCAGGGTGAGCCCAGAGACATCATCCTTTGTAAAGAACATGAAAACCTCACATAAATAAGGATCACTTCTTTTAAACTCACCTTCCAACCCCGGATATAAGACTGAATTACCAAGGTAGAGCTCTTTATCTGTTGATACCTCTTTTGTTGCTGTAGGATGAAAGGGGAAGAGATCAGCAATTCTATTTACATATCCATAACATGCACACTGAGAAAGAGAATTTGCTCACTTAGTGCAACGAACTCTCTATCACCCATATTCTTTCCAGGAACCAATAAGTACAGAAATCAAAATATCCAACAATCCAAAATTATTATGATTAATCCAAAGTTTGCTTCAAGGATGGTAAATATAATTAATTTCGAAATGACTCAGGACCCACCATTATTAACATCTGTTCTTTGTGTCATGCTGTTACAATACAACGTCGAGCACATAGCAGATACCCAGTGAACACACATGAATGAAGACACGCTGAGTTCTGCATCTGCTCCTAAGCCTTCTCTCTCCTTGGTGCCATTTCTCAGCGTGCTACTCACTGGGTCAGCCTCTAACGTCCCCAGTTCCTTTTAGGTTTGCTGCTTTTACTGCCTCAAGCTGGGAAACCAGCTAACAAATTTAAGTCAACTCCTATCCATCGACTAAACTTTATTTATTGAGCTCCTACTCGCCATAGAGCAGAACCTGTGAGGATGTTCAACTGCAGCAGAGGTTATTTCCAGGTGGGGAAGGTTAAGGAAGACCCAGGGAGATCTTCCCAAGAGTCGGCTCGGCAAGCTAGAGGCCCAGAGGCCCTTACTTCCAGGGCCAATGCCTTGGAGGGTGGAGGCTGCTAGAACACTATCCCTAGAGAAGTGAGCGCTTACTGTATTTCGCGGGGAATATTCACTACAAAGTGGGCATCTGTGATGAAATTTCACAGCTTTTCAAACAAAATACTGAAGCCAGGCTGTGACTCAGACCCTGGAAATGGCAGACTGCCCAGCTCCCTTTCTCTGAGGGGGAACAGATGCTCCCGGGACTCTAGGCTATGTTCTGGAAGCTCAGAGAAAATGAGCAGCAGAACAAAAGAGGGTGCCAGAGAGAAAGGCAAAGAGAACCCTGGGACCCTGTACAAGTCACCACCTTCTTTGGGCCTCAGTCTCTTCATCAGTCAACCGAGGAGCTGGAAACTCTCTAAGATTCCACACAGAGTGATAGTCTACGGCTGTAGGGTCTGAACTGTACCTACAATATCCGACCATCACTTCTGACATTCATTTGGTACCTCAATGTCTTCTTTTAAAATTCCTACATGGCTTGAAAATAACTGCCTTTAAAATTCACCTCAAGGAGCCATGAAATATCACAGAATATGGATTTTAAGACAAGTAGTAACTGAAAATGGTCATTCGGAAAATCTTTTATTTGGTCAAGGGAAAACCACTGGCTTGGATAACTGTAGTTAACTGGTGGAGGTATTTACAAGCATACCTGGTTTTACTGTACTTTGCAGATATGGCGGGGTTTTTTTTTTTTTTTTTACAAATTGAAGGTTTGTGGCAACCCTGCGTGGTCAAATGATGGTTACCATTTTTTAGCAACGAAATATTTTTTAATTAAGGTATGTACTTTTTTTTTTAAGATATAATGCTATTGCACACCTAATGGATTACAGTATAGCGTAAACATGACTTTCATGTGCACTGGGAAACCAAAAGATTTGTGTGACTCGCTTTATTGCAATGTTTGCTTTATTGGAGAGGTCTAGGACCAAACCCACGAAGTCTCTGAGGTTCGCCTATAGTTCAAATTCTAAAACAGAAATAACACTAGAGCAAAATTAATACTTCCTCTAAAGTGTGGGCTATTATTTATCATTCTAACTCTCAGAATCACAAATTAATGATACATATGGTGACTTTTTAAAAATCTCGAGATACAAAAGCTCCTTATTGGGAGGGAGGGTGGAAACAGCACTTGCTATTTTTGGTTCCTTGCCTTTTCTCCTCATCCTTCTGATGAAATGGCCCCTTCCAGAAGGTCTTCCTTGACCACCCTATCTCATCTCCAGTCTCCCCATTACTCTTTATCTCAGTTCTCTATTTCCTTCCTAGCACTTACTCTACAATCTGTCATTGTTCTATTTATTTGCTTAAATGCATATTGTCCCTCACTAGCCATGAACTGTATGAGGTCAGGAATCAGGTTGTTTGGTTCACCTTGCTATCCCCTGAGCCTGGCAGAATAAGGGTTTCAAAACTATTGGTAGAATTCAATATAGATGAATTCAGGATGCTTCAAAACTTGGTTTTTCTTAATGATCTCAAAATAAGAAATAATAAAAGGGGTTCCTTGAGGACTGCCTATCTGTGGGTCCTCCCTTTCTCAGGCAAACAGAAAACAGAGCATTATGAATCTGCCGAAGGGCCAAGTACCACTGCTATGTGCAGCCAGGTTGGTGACAACAGTCTTCTGGGCCTTTGCAGGATACATGTTAATGAACCCATCGTTAACGTGGCTGGCTAGGGTCATACTTTAACACTTGTACTGTTGGTTACACTCTTTTAACTTGAGGAAGCAATTTTAAAGATATTCTTTTAAAGATCACATAATTTTTCCTTACTTTTCATTTAAGTAACTCATTAATTTCTAAAACTTGGAAATTATACACTAAAATGTATTACATGACAACAGGTCAGCATAAATTATGTCCTGATTATACACACCCTTAAAGCAAAACTTCTCTACAGCTGAAAAAGAGGAAGAACACCCTAAAGGAGATTTGATTGCAATTTTAATTCATTTTCCAACTCACTCTCTAGTGAAAAAGCAGAGAATGAAAATGTGTTTGGAAGCAGTGCTCTTATCATTAAAATTCATTTTGTGAGAACGCAATGCCAAGTTCAAGCTAGCCTAGAGGTAAACCTTCAGGTTCCCCTCAAACCTGTTATGCCTCCAATGAAACATCTATAATTGAGTGAGAAAGAAAGTTCCCCAAAGAAATTCCATATCAATTAAATACTTTATTTTGGAGTCTTTTCCCAAAGGGCCAGGTATCTGAGGACTAAAGGAGATCCAACCCTTTAACCCAAACCCAGAATTCTACTAAAATGTGGCATTAGCTTTCTGGAATTAAAGCCATTTTCAGTGTTCCTACAATAAATGGAAAACAGCCAATTATTTGGGAAAATTGACCCTACTATACTCAAAGGGTTAAATGACATTATCTCTTCCAATCTGATAACCAAATTCAAGATGTAGATCTCCCACTACATGTACCTCCATCAGTGGAAGACAGCAGGATAAACTAGAGCTCTGACGTTGTCCTGGATTCAAACCCCATCCCTGCCTCATAGGAGCTGTTACTTAACAGCTCAATGACTTAGTTTTCTCATCTTTAAAAAAGGGACCAGAAAAGCACCCATTTCACGAGGTCATTCGGAGGATGAAGTATGGAAAAAAAAATACCTACACAGTTAAGTACGTAACAAATATTTGCAAAAAAAAGCATCGTGATTACAGCTCAAAAAAATGTCAGGGGCTCTCACCGCGTATCTCCTGTACCAGGCAGCCATCACGATTTGGCTTTTTCTCATCAGCAGGAAGTGTGTGCGACATTTCCACCCCCGATAAATCTTCTGAATGAGAGTGGCCAGGTCCTCAAGACGCTGCTTCCTCAGGTCTTCTAATTTGAATAACTAATAAATAATAGATGGATTTATCAAAAATCCACCCAAAACTCGTGGCATATGTGAACATCATTCTCAGGAAATAAAATGTCACAATGTTGGAGTGAACCACATTGAGGAAAAAAAAATAACAATTACAGATATTATGAATAGTAGTCCAGAAGAAAACTATTGGGATGAATTCACGCAAGATACACAACTTAGAGTACAGTGTTTTAGAATTTATGACGAATCATGTAAGGGCTGAACTGAGCTCTAGATGTACCTTCACACTATCCATGAGGATGAAATTATTGGAAGGGAGGTGACGGCAAGGTCTCTCTCAGACGATTTGAACACTTTCCTAATTCTCCAAATTTCCAGTAAACTGCTATGTAAATTATACTTCATGCTAGTCTATTCAGTTATAAAAAGGCTCCAATGGAGTTCTTCACTAAGTAGAATTATAAGTGTTCTTTTTAACTTAAAAATTTTTTTAATGTGGGTGCCTTCGTGTACCTCTGAATAGCAGGGTTGTCTTTCCTAAAATTACTGTATAATTCAGATATTACAAATACAGACTGAAGTAACCTCCAATTTTTACGAGTTAGGGAGGTTTTATTGTAATACCATTTTCTTTATGATTTCTTAAATGCTGTACAATCTATCAGCTCAAAAGTTTTGGTGTTTCATAAAAAATACAAATGTTCTTCCATGATCCCTTATTAAGCCACCCCTTTGGACATTTGCAGGAAAACACAAAAATGTGACATTCGTGATAGCATCTTGGGTAACATTATAAAGTTAAATATCCTTTAAGAATTTGCCCATATGATTATAACACAAATTCAGAGTGTAACGTTTCGATTACATACTGTTCTTGGGTTTCGAATGAATATCTTTGATCTACCAAAGGAGTACTCTTCCACAGGAATCTCCAATTCATTAAACAAAACCTCCACGCCAGCTCTATAAAAATAAATAAAAACAACAAAATTTCTGACTTACAAAAGTAGGCTATCTTATCTTAAAACATGATATTAGGTTCTCAGCAGTATAAAAAAATACCTTCAATTCCAAGTATAAATGATCTTTCAGTAAGCATCCTTCCATCAAAGAATTTCCAGAGTGAATTCCACAAATTTAACCAAATCTAGTAAATGCTCAAAAAGCATTTTGGGTTTAGAACTATGTATTCTAAGAAAATATGGTATTAAAGACAATTTCTTGATTTCATTAGCAGAAGTGATCAAATATACTTGTAACAATGGACCAACCAGGGCCAGAAGGGTATGCAAGAAACTCACATCTATTTTGAACCCACTCAGTTACTTCTTGCAAACATTTTAAACACTGCTCCTGCTACTCAGATTGTGGGCAGGTCCCAAGAGTGCTAAGTGCCAGGCCAATGGGATGCAAAAGAACACAGGGTGGGAGCAAGGCCTGGACTTGACTCTGACCTCTCCATCCTGGACCGTGGATTTAACGTCAGTCTTTAGTACTAAACTTCGTCCCACCAACCTGTGGACTGGATGCCAGGCTGGGAGTGAATCCTTGTTCTGTGTATTATAGTAGATGCTGACCATAATACCCTGGAAATTAGCAGTGGGAAATGAAATAGTACCCAGACCCTACATTATTTGGGTATTGAATTATGCATCAGGGACCACACCATATGTCTGGAGTTTATCTTCTTGTAATACACAGTGAAGTGTCTAATCCTATTGATTTTCCTGTGAAAGGCCAGGTCCAGTGACAACGTGGAGTCAACACCAGTATAGTGAAAGAAAAATCCCCATAAAACAGGCACGTCTGCCCTGCTGTAGTAGCTGGGAGAGCTTTTGTGGCCTGCAGAAAAGGGGCAACTTCTGGGACTGGTGAGAGCAGAAGAAAGGTCACTGCACAGGCAAGGCCTGGTTTCTCTTCTGCAGCAGCCCCCCTGCCAGCACACAAGTTCTCTCTGCATGTCGAGCTCACAAGGGCTGCTCCATGGGATGAGTCTGCAGTGGTCCAGCACTGTGTCTGTGACTGGATGGATGAGCGCAGTTTAGGGCAGATGAGCTGAACGCCACATGGCCCCAAGTTCTGCCATATTCTCCAATCCAGCTTTGTTCACAATATCACTGACACTGTGAACCCTATCTGCTCCTGTATCTATTTCTCGGTTGGTACAGACTTGGTCAAAGAGTGGGACCCCCACCCTTCATTCACTCTCTCTGGGGTTAATTCCCCAGAAATAAACCCCCGAAGAGCTGAGAGCAGTGATCCAAGATGCCTGTAGCTCTACCCTTGTATGAGTCTACACAAATATACCTATCAATTACAAATTCTCTCCTGCTAACTTGCCACGACATAGTTTAGAAGTTTTATTGACATACAAGTTCCAAATGTGGATTTGATAAGCCGTGTTTAAACCTTAAAGAAAACCAAGACTTCTATAATTAATAAGAATTAGCACAAAGTGGTATCCTGCTGGAAGATGGTCCAAACAGAGGTTACAGCCAACTTTTCATAAAATTGTTTTGCCTAAACAGCACGTGAAGAAAACAACATGGTATCTGTATGCTTTAGAACTTCATAATTAAATATGATCAATGAATGTCTTACCTTGCTGGTCCTTTCCAATGAGGCCATGTTTGTTTACAAAGCATTTTGTATCTTTCTAAGCAAGGTTCATAGGCCTGCCTGAAGGCGTAGCCTGCTCTCCTCACGCGGACATTCTCCAAAAGACCCAGATACCTGACCTGATGACATACTAGACCCTCGTTGAAGATGTGTGCTGCCTTTTTATCATTCGGTTTGATACACCTAAAAGATTACACAAATTTTAGGTTTTAAACTCCTTCTCTTACGGATTTATCTGTCCATGTTTTACAAAGCATCATATACAATTATTTCATGGTGAGACAATTATTTATTATTCTTGGAAAAACTAGTCATTTCTTTTGAAATTATTTCAAATCATTTTACAAAAACCTTAAGATAACTACACTGCAGATACAGCAATAAAAAGAATAATACATACAATAACATGGGTAAATATCACTGACATTCTGTTTAATGAAAGAAGTCTGATGTAAAACAGTACATATTTTGATTCCATTTATATGAAGTTCTAGAAAAACTAATTCCTAGTGAGAACTCAGTGTTGCTTTACCTCTGGGGAGAGGTAGGTGGAGATCGACAGGGAAAGGGCACAAGGGAACCTTCTGGGTTGATCGACTTGTTTTATACCTTGGCTTGGATGAGGCTATACAGGTGTATACATAGGTAAAAATTCAACAACCTGTACAATTAAGACTTATATACTCTATTGTATTGTACATACATTACATACCTCAATGAAAAGGTTAAAACACTGCTGTCTCGCTAAATCCTTATTATCTCCCTCCTTTTCAATAGGGTACTTTGCTGTCCAAGGAAAGACTACATTTCCCAGCTTCCTTTGCAAGTAGGTGTGGCTATGTGATCAAAATTCTAGCCAGAGCATAAGTCATGTTTGCTATTTCCAGTGTGTCCTTAGAAGGAAGGGACTTGTTCTCCCTTTGCTCTTCTGCTAAATGCTGGCAGGAATGCTGACGTGGTGGAGAGCTATCTTTGACTATATAGATAAGAGGAAATACCCTGGCAACTGCAGAGCCACAACATAGAAGGCGTTGCTCTATTAGCACTGGAGTCTATACACTTAGAAGTACATGAGAAATAACTGTCAATCTTGTTTAAGCCCCTATTATTTCCAGATCTTGTTGGAGCAATCTCTATATCCTGATTAATATATTGTTAAACATTTACGGTTATGTCTGCCTCAATTCAACTGTCAGATTCCACACATACATGTAATATATGGACAACTAAATCTTACCGAGTTTGACCTTGGTGTTTTTATGGTTTTTCTTTTACATTTAGAAAAGTAAGGTCTACTTCTTGGCTTAAGGACAAACAGATCAATGGAACAAACTAGTGAGTTTGGATCTAGACTCCTACACATACATTCAATTGATTTCCGATAAAGGCATCAGGGCAAATGAATGAAAATGGAGATTTTTTTCTTTTCAATATGTAGTGCCAAAACAACAGGATAAATATATGGAAAAAACAGACCTTAAAATAAATCTGAAACTGTAAAGACTCTAAAAATATATATATAATAATATATTCACAACTTTGGAGTTTATTAATTAAGACTTCTTAGAGATACATTAAAACCACTGAAAGGGAAGGGGAACAAAGGAACTTTCTGGGGTGACGGGAATGTTCCATGTTTTGACCTGAGTGGTGGTTACCAAAGTGTATACAATGGCGAAAAAACAATGGAGCCATTCACCTAGGATCTGTACATATCACTCCATGCAAATTATACCTCAGTAAAATAGAATCTTAAGGTTAAAAAAAAAAAGTTTACTCAAATGAGAATAACAAAAGCAACTGATCACACGAAGTTTCTTGGTTAATTTTTTTTGAAACTAGGATCCTTAACCTAATATATGTTCTAACCTGTTTGCAATCAAACCAGGGGATTTTACCTATTTACATTTGTTATGAATATAAATACTAGGTCAACAAGTTAAACACAAAAATGTTCTTCACTCTAACTTCCTCATAACTGAATTTTCAAAGACAACTGTAGAAGGTATATGTGGGTGTGCACCTGCCACATGAAATCTGACCCATCAGATACACACCTTCTATTACCTAGTTCACCAAATATACACATCACAAACTCTAATCCTAGTTGGTCTTTACTGAATTTCGAGAACTAAGATGCCCTAGAAGCAAAAAAAAAAAAAAAAAAAGAGAGAGAGAGAGAGACCAGATGCTTTTTAAGGAGTTCTTTCTATTGTTTTGAAAAAATTATTTAGATTGTTTCAGAAATCATTACTTTCTCTGGGTCTATAACTCTCACAGGGAAGAAAGAGGCACGTACTTCCTCATACCAGACCTGCAACTGAAGCCCCAGTTGCTTCAATGCTCCAAGTCAATATGACAAGAATCCAAAATGAATCCACCAAAACAGTTTATGCAAAACGCTTACCAGAAAAAAATTTACATTTTGTTTCTTAACTTGTCATTAAAAAAAACCCCCAAAAAACCCAGAAAGTTGAGAACTCCTATGTGCCAACAACCCAATTTCATTAAGTATCTATTCCCATCCCCCGCCACAATTTTTTCTTTTCCCTTTTTAAAATTCCCTATTTTGAGGCCACTGGAGTATTTTTTAAGCAAACCCAAGACACCGTATTATTTGACCCCTAAGTACTTTAGTTATCCTCTCCTTGGGTTACGCTCAGATTTAAGCAAACAGGTAAATGATCTTCCTTGAGAGTGCCTTCATAATCGAATGGTCAAAGAATTTTATGTGCCAGAAATACCTAATGTAGTTTGGATTCTTGGTCTGTAGGTTTTTCATCAGAGTGGCCACCGATGCCTTGAACTGTGAGCCGGCTGTAGGAGGCCTTTTTAGGTTGATCTTGGCAGGGTTCCCTTCGGGGAACAAAGACTTGATGAGGGCATGGCCGGCCTTCCACATGGCTTGGGACAGGTCTCTATAGAGAAGGTCGTTGTTCTTATCCACAAATCCTTCCACTTGGTACAGCACCTATGAGCAGCAGCACATGGGACTCAGTGGCTGACAAACTGCACGCTAGAACATCAAACAACTGTTAAAAATATCCCGAGACTATCTATACCGCAGCCTCTTCTTTCTCCATCAAAAAATCTCCAACAAGTTAGTCACACTCTAATACCAAATTAGCCTCCAAGTTTAAATTCCATCTGTCTAAGTCACAGAAGAGTTCAAAATAAATTCTATTACCCTTCAGGATTTGCAAGAATAAACTCCAAAAATGTTATTATAACATTTTCAAAGGATTTTAGGGTTTTTCTGGTGTTCAAGCATACTTTTGAGGTTTTACTTGTATTTTTTAGTTTACATGTGCCAATTCTAGTGTGTTTAAAAGGAGACAGGGGGAAATTGAGATAACACAGATATTTTCATAGACATCCTAAACCAGCAGAGAAACTGACCAGGAAAGTATCTTTTAATAACATGGGCTAGTGAAAAAAAATGAAGTACCAAGTTCCAGATTTTTTCCCCTTTGAAGTTTGCAAGCTTATTTATAAGAAAGGAGGTATTAACTACAATCAATAATCATTCAGGACCCCAAAAATCAATCTATTGTCCCAATTGTTTTTAATATTATCTTTATATAGTTGATGACATAAAATTAATTACCCCCAATACTAACCAAATTAATAAATGCTTTTTTTTTTTAAAAAGTAGATGTTTTCTCCAGTGTTGATTCAAAATTCAATCTGAGAATTCATTATTTTGCTAAATGGCTGGTGCTTTTAAAACCTTACTGTAAGTCTTTTTTTTTTTTTTAACATCTTTATTGGAGTATAATTGCTTTACAATGGTGTTACTGTAAGTCTTTACTGAATGCTAATTTTTTACTGGCAAATCTTTTTTTTTTTTTTTTTTTTTTTTTTTTTTGCTGCACGTTGGCCCCTCACTGCTGTGGCCTCTCCCGCCGCGGAGCACAGGCTCCGGACGCGCAGGCTCAGCGGCCATGGCCCACGAGCCCAGCCGCTCAGCGGCATGTGGGATCTTCCCGGACCGGGGCACGAACCCGCGTCCCCCGCATCGGCAGGCGGACTCTCAACCACTGCGCCACCAGGGAAGCCCCTGGCAAATCTTTTATCAGTATCGATAGATCTTTTTTATAGGCTAGCTTTCAGAGCCTGAAAATAATAAAATCGATTTTTAATATATACTTGAACTCTTTCATTAAGTCCACTGGCTTTCCTTTCAGCTCTCAGTATTAGTAAGATGTTGCTCAACATGGTCCAGATTCTATTCCCACTGAACATTTACTGACTCTATGCTTTCAGCAGCTCCTTTTATCCTCTGGAGCTGGCGCTGGTCAGAATGCCATCTCTGAGGCTGAGGCTCGGGGTCCTCCAGGGGGGCCCGGGCTCCCGCACCTTGCCGGCGTAATGCTGGATCCTGAAGCAGCTGTGAGGCAGGGACGTGTCGTTGAGGAACCGGGAACACTTGCTCATCCTGCTCTCAAAGTGCTGGTGGGTGGCGCACACTTGGTTCAGCTTTTCCAAGAAGGTCTCGTCGGTGACCGTGCCTGGCCTCAGGCACTCCTCATCCAGCATGGCCAGGATTCCGTTTGTGTTCTGGGTGAAAGGAGATAAAAGGGTTTCCTTCCTTCCTCGCTGTATTATTCCTAATTATGCCATTAAACACAATCGACTTAGTCACAAGAAAATTCCGTTCAGGCACAACAAAGAGCAGAGAATCAAAACAAGTAACAAAACGCCCCCCACAGAAATCAGCCCTCTTCCAGCGGGGTCCCAGGTGCTCTGGGGGGTGGGGAGGGAGGGAGTGTCTGCATGAGTCTCCCCGCTCCACCGCAGCCCACGATGCCTCCCCGACGGCGAAACAGGACTTAGGTGTCACTTCAGCCACCTTATCAGGTTGATAACTGAAATTCATGTTGTTTAGCAAAAGTCAAGTCAGACCTCAAAGATTCATAAACAAATCTAAAAGTCAGAAACTAATGTGACAATACTGTCTCCTTATATAACGTGGTCATAAATCACAAAGCATAGTCTCTTAAGGCCATTATTTGACTCACAGCTTGAGAAGGAAATTGGTTTCAGATGTTTCCAAATTGTTCCTGTGTTCAAAATAAAGTTTATTTTCTTGGGGAAAAAAAGTGGTGTGATTCGGGAGGCTGCTTTTAACGATCAATGCAATCAAGCTGTGTTTCAAGAATATCCGTTTAGAATAAAATTCTCCTTCCATATAAAATTTCGAAATGGATGTTAAACATGGGTGAGAATTCGTTTGTTGGGTATTCAGACCCTGTGATCATATTTACCCCAAGAGCAGTCAGCCCAGCTAAAGTGAATCAAAAATCAGGAAACTTCTACTTTGCTAAATAAAGGCTGTTGTTCCTTTGATTGCCCCTACAGGCCCACACATCTCCATTCCACAGAGAACAATCCACTGACCATGAGCCCCACCCGCTTCCGCCAGGGCAAAGTCCCCCTTGGCTCCTCTCCCCTTCTCCTTACAAGGCCATGACATCCTCTGACCAGCACTTATTCATTCCACACAAAATCTGGGGGAAGTGTGGATTCTCAGGAGTCAAGTGTGTTCATAACATCCCCGGAGTAAACATTATTGTTAGGCGATGCTGGAAGGAAACATTTCCTTTATGTATCCAGGCTCCTACGTGAACATGAGTTTCTTCAATCATATATGCAAGGGGATTTGGGGCTGAGATAATCTAGTTAAATTAAGTGTATAACCACTGTTTTTTTTTTTTTCTCCCTTCTTAAAGGTAAATAATTAAGTGCAATGTTACCTTTATGAAGAAAAACGTGATAGTCACGACTTCTGAAAGTTAAAACCTCCCCAGCAAACTACTTTGGTCACAAAATTTACCAGAAAAAATTTTCAGGAAATCCACTGATTTTCTGAATTTTAGACTAGAGTTTTAAATTGGAATTTAAAGTGGAATATTAGTGTTCACAATCCAACACCGTTTACATTTTTCAAAACAAAGTTTATTTTTTAATTGAAAAATAGTAATGCTTCAGAATATTTTTTTAAAAGTTCAACTTAATCAAAGATGTGGCTTTCAAGAATATCTTGAATACTGAGGGATAAGATACTGGCTAATTAATAATATCCAAAACGTCTTGTTAAAGATGAAGAGAAAATGATTTGCTGGACATTTGGAGCCTGTGATTCTATCGCTGAAGCATAGCACTCACCTACATGGATAGCTAAAAAGACTGTAGAAAATAAAGTTTATGCATTGTTTCAAACTACTTTGTTATTAAGGCCAGGAAGATTTAGTAAGACTAAGCTTTTACACACAAATCAGTCTTCTTGCAGTCAATTCGTTCATGATAAACTACATGATAAATATGATGTAAAAACAAAAATCTTAGATTCAGAAGGGTTACTAAAAATTACGCAGTAATTTTTCACACTTTAAGCCTTTTCACGTACATAATTTGTAACCTGAAAAATCCCACGGCCCTTGGCACCTGTCAAGTCACACACACACCATCTCTCACATCCCTGAAGCAATCTATGGTCCATACCAGCCACTCCTGGGATCCTACTTAACTTGGCTCCTGAGATGGTCCCTTTATCCTCCTTTATTTTTACTTGAACAGCATGGAGTTTTGTTGTCGTTGTTACTTTTTAAGGAAATTTTTCCAGCTTTACTGAGATATAATTGACATAAAATACTGTGCAAGTTTAAGGTATACAACATGTTGATTTGATACACTACCATAGTGTTAGTTACCTCTATCACATCACGTAATTACCATTTCTTTTTTGTGGTGAGAACATTTAAGACCTACTTCTTAACCACTTTCAAGTATATAATATATAACGCAGTATTGCTAACTATAATCTCCACACTGTACATTAAAGCCCAGAACTCACTCATCTTTCAAGTGGAAGTCTGTACCCTTTGGCCTACATCTCCCCATTTCCCCCAAACTTTAGCCCCTGGCAACCACTATTCATTTTATTCTGTTTCTGAGTTTGTTTTTTTTAAGATTCTACATATAAGTGATATCATACAGTAATTGTCTTTCTCTGACATATTTCACTTAACATAATGCCCTCAAAGTCCATCTTTGTTGTCACAAATGGCAGGATTTCCTTCCTTCTCATGGCTGAACAATATTCCATCGTATATATACATCACATCTTCTTTATCCATTCATCTGTAGACGGACGCTTAGGTGGTTTCCCTATCTTGGTTATTGTGAATAAAGCTGCAGTGAACGTGGGAGTGAAGATATCTCTTTGAGATCCTGATTCTGTTTCTTTTGGATATATACCCAGGAGTGGGATTGTTGGGTCACATAACAGATCTAATTTTAATTTTTTATAGGAACCTCTATACTGTTTTCTTTTTTTTTTCTATACCGATTTCTATAGCGATTGCACCAATTTACATTCCTACCATCAGTACACAAGGGTTACCATATTTCCCCACATCCTCACGAACAATTATCTTTTTGATAGTAAGCACTGAATACTATGTTAAGAGGTCGCTAGAATTTTAGAAATGAAATGGATATTTTGACTTGGCAAACACCTTCTTTTTTTTGAGTCTCCTCTGATCAGTGCTCATATTTCCACGAGCTGTGGATTGGACCTGGGTTCCAAGCACACAAGAAAGAATGGTGCACCTAAGGGCATGGCATCTGAGCGTCATGAATGGGCTCTGTGATACGGCAACAGGATTAGCATGGGGGAACCTGGCTAAGTGTCAAAAAGTCCAGCTGTCTACGTATGTGTTGGAGAACCATGTGTGAGCTCTTAAGGTTATGATAAAGTTTCCAGAACTCTGTATTTCTCTGAAGTGTTGAAATAGTGAAAATACAAAAGCTTAACACTGAAGGCAGTGAGATCGTGCGTAAGTAGTGAATTACACTACCAAGAACTTCTTTGGGAAACTGTACCTAATACTCACATTTTCTATTAGGTCACAAATGATAGCATTATTGAAGTACTCAATGTGAGTCCATTCTATGTCCTGAAAAAGAAAACAGAACATAATCAAATCCCATATGATGATGCTACAACACTACCATCTCTAACATAAGACTTTGCCCATCTTACTATACTCCACTTCCTCTCTGAAAATTTCCTTTATAAAAATCAGTGCTGCAAATGTCATCTTCCGGTTCCCAAAACTTTCATAATGCAGCAGTCTAGCACTGACATGATCCGACTGAAACAACCGCCCTTGACCTGTGCTGAGGCTGCCTCCCCTTCCACCCTCCCATCTGTGGCAATTTCCCATGCACTTCGCTGGCCCCGGGTCATTTATTCAACAGGCCCTTGGGTCAATATTACTTTTTGTATATTTACATGTTTACAAGGAAATAAGTCAGAACTTGATCCCCAGATTTTTCTGTTCTTAATTTGTAATCACAAGGAAGAAATTAATTTTAAGAGTCAACCCCATATTGTAGGGCCGTTAACTATTTCAAATGTAAAAATAGAACAGTGCTAAGATAAGTATTTTCAACATAAGGAAAGACATGAAAACCTATCCACTGGTTCTAACACTAGCTACAAAGCCAAATCTGGGAGGCCAAATGTAATCATTCTGTATCTGCTTACACTCTCCATAAGTGTAAACATTTATTTTTCTTCTAAGGGGAAGAAAGTTAATCCATACGGCAAACTAAGGATCTTCCTATATACTCTTAGAAGTGTTTTAGACAATCTGTACAAACTGTTTTAAGTTACAGATCAAAGTTTGCGCATTCTCTTTATGATGATAAGACAGGAAGAGAATGAATCTGGCTTTTAGGATGTTTACGTTACAGAAGGTGCCATTCAAGTATAAAATGTTTCTAAAGCATGATAATCATTTCAAATGAAAGATGAAATATTCATGATTTAGTTTTTGAGTAGATGAGTTATTTTACTAAGTCACTGGGAATAATAATCACATTAGAAAAATCTATACTGAGAAGCCAAAAAAAGAGGATTCTGTGTCCTTAATGACTTAAAATGACACTATAGAAAATGAAGAGAAGGAAGTAATATTACTAAAATATTAAAGCAAATAAATGAAAGGGAAACAAAAATATAATACTATATATACAAAAAAAATTCTCCTTTTTGTCTGATATAAATAAATTTATACTTAGAAAAACACTGGCTATTTAAAAAATGAAAGGGTGAAAACCAAGTACGTGTTTTACAATTAAGGATGAAAGGACTCTGTAAATATTACTTCTGATTATTTTCCAACGACATTCAGTGAGATAATCCATCCACAGCACTAGTATAATACCTGGCATATAAGCACTCAACAAATGTTACCTGTTTTTATTATAAAATTTTAAAAAAATCAATGCTTTTCAAGATTGAACAAAATATTAAATATTAAAATATTGTTAAATACTGAAATAGTATTTTCAAATTTATATACGGTGATAATTGACTTCTTTGGTATACAGTTCTCTTAGGTTTTGGCAAATGCGTAGCATCAGGTAACCACCACCACAGCCAGCCTCCAAAATTCCCTTGTGCTCCCCCTTTGCAGTCACACCCCTATCCTCTGGCCACTACTGACTATTAGACACTTCGACTCTATAGCTTTGACGTTTGTAGAATGACATATAAATTGACTCATACATATGTAGCCTTTTGAGTCTGGCTTCTTTCATTTAGCAAAATGCATCTGAGATTCCTTCATGCCTGTTTGTTCCTTCTTATTGCTGAGTACTAGAACCTTGTATGGATGCACCGCTGTTTTTTTGCCCATTCATCTCAGACTAGTTTTTTAACAGGGTATTATTTTACTTCACTCTACTTGAATCCAGTGAGACTCAAGTTGGTCAGCTGATGTTCACTGAGCACCTACTATGTGCTGAGCACTGTCCTGGGCACTAGCAGCAAAGAAAATCCCAGTTAGCTTAGATGTCATACCAAACAAATTTTTAAAAGGTACAATATGGCTAAACTTTGAAAAATCTGATTTTAGGGTCATGTTTGTACAGTCTTCTGAATCCAGAATTTGTATTATGAGTAAAGGAATACTTAAAATTTTTTTTCAATATTACCTCCCGTATATATTCCTCCTGCTCTTCTTTAAGAGTCAACTCAATGAAGATTTGTTGCAGCTTTTCATTACAATAATTAATAATGAACTGCTCAAAGCTGTTGTCCTATATGGAGAAAAATGAAGACAGCCTTATAAAGCAAGCCACTGGCACTCCCATGACAATGCCACTCTAACATCTCACTCCACAAGAAACGCCACACACGGTCTTGCAGACTTAACTGCGGCCCAGCACACAGCCAGAGGCTGGCACATCACAGGCATCCAAGAAACGATTCATGAGTCAAGTGAATGAATGAAAGATATACAAGTTACACACTATTTGGAGAATGAAGAATTTTAGTTGACAAATAAGCAGCCCACAAACATGGTAAAAAAAAATGAGAAAGAAATACATTTCCCCCTAGAGGATCAGCAAAGAAACAGTGAGATTCATCATCTCTGTCGCCCAAGTTCTCAATCTTCCATTCTCAACTCTGGAGCTCAAGAAAGTCTTTCTGACCTGACCTCTTACTCCCCTACCCAGGGTCAGATCCCTCATTCTGACACTTACATACCAGCACTTTTGAAAAATCATGCTATGCGTATACATGCGTGTACATGTGCATTCACATGTATTGATTAGTGTCATATTTATCTGTCTCTTTAGATTGTACATTTCTTAAGGGCAAGGGTTGACCATACATCTCTTGTTCACCAATGGAAGCCCATGCCTGCAGCACCTTGCACCTAGCAAGCACTCAGCATGTATTGGCTGACTAAATGAATGAAGTGCCCACAAAATACAGACTCAAGGGAATCAGCACATCAAAATCATCTAGCTAGAAACTCTTTCCTCTCAGAAGGGTCACACATTTATCACTCTTATGATTCTCAGCAGTGTCTTCTCCATATCAGAGTTATTGCCTGTGAAGATCCATGCCTACATCATTTCTGAACGATCTGCAGGGCTTAAGGTATTGCTGTACATATTGAGGGCACAAATGCAGGTCTATTGGATGAATATACTTCACCAAGAACCACACCATCCAAAAAGAGGTAGATCTAGCAATAAAACTTGTTATTTTCACCTCTATCCCCCTCTCTGCAGAGAGAGGAGATGGTGTGGCAGTGGGAGTGAGAGATGGTGACCCCTCCACTGATAAAACCAGACTCTTTTCCCACTGAGGTGGCCAGTCCTGGCCTAACTGGCTATGAGGGTTCACCTGTAACGGCAGAAGCTCGCCACTCCCTGTGAATACAGAGCAGCTGCCTTCAAATCTTTCCATAAATGATGAAATCAAAAGTCAAAGACTTTTTTGAAAGTTGATCTTTCAAAATCAAGTTTGGTGCAACCAGGACAAATTGTAAAAGGATACCTAGGATGCAGCATCTCACCACACGCCTTCCTGGAAGGTGGCTGAGGATTTCTAATCACTAGTGAACTAATTAATCCGGGGAAATTTTAAACTCAAAACCATAAATGACACATAAAATACATTATCAGTGACTAATCTTTTAATGTTAAATGTAGTCGAAGATAAAAGTTTCTTTCTTTGTTTTAAATCCTGAAGGTTCTTACTTAAAAGGCACACATTTATCACCAAAACGTTCAACAAATATAGTCCTGGACACAAAGGTCATTCCCCAGTCCCCATTTTCATGTTACGTTTTAAAAACCATGTGTTCCAATCCTCAGAGCTTAACAATTTTGACCAGAGGCTGAAGTCAGTCTGATATAGATGCCTTATAATCCGTGTAAGGCCATTTCTTTATGAGGAAGTCTGGCTTTCTCAGTTTGGTAAAATATATCCCTATATAGTGCTACTACCCCAAATTAAAACTTATAAAATTAAAATTTTAGTGACTTATAGGAGATCTTTGGTTTTTTTTAGAAAACAAATTCATGGAGCAAATCCTTTCTGCTATTTAACAGGGCTGTGCCTATGGAGCTATTTAGACAAAATTATGCTAAATTTTCAAATGGCAACTAATGAGGAGAAGGGAGGGGAGAACAACTGGTGTCTCTGACACAGTATATGGCTGTGAATAGCTGGAGGTACGCTTCCAGAACGGGACTATGAAATACACACAATCAGATTAGAAACCAGAGGCAAAGCTTCACAATTACAACACAACCTAAGGAGTAAGTCTGAGCTAAAGTAAATTTCCCCTCAATTTTTATAAGTTCTTATATGAATTCTATATTTCATATCCACACACAGTTAATCAATGGTCATTTACTGCAAACTTCACACAGTTGAAGAAGCTATTAACACAGGAGCATGCAACAGACCGGCACTGCAAACAGTTCATACTTACTGCATTCTGGTGCAGAAAGGGACAGATTACACAAAATGCAGTCAGTTCTCAATTTGCAATAAACTTCTAAAAGTAAACACTCACTGAAAGTTATTCATTGGTGCAAATGACAGATTTTATCATCCAGGCTGTATTTCTTTTTTTTTCTTTATTTTTTTGGCTGCGCCCCACAGCTTGTGGGATCTTAGTTCCTCGACCAGAGACTGAACCCAGACCCTCGGCAGCGAAAGTGTGGAGTCCTAACCGCGGGACCACCAGGGAATTCCCCAGGCTATATTTCTGACTGGCACAAAACTTTAGATCAAGACACGTGTCCCATCATCTCAAAAGACAGGAACATGATACCTACGTGTGGTATCTGAATTGGGGTTCTGCTAGGTGAGAGCTATTCAGGATAAAAAACAGTCTGACTGAAATAATATACCATATAACTCGCTGAAGTCCTAAGGCTTCAGAATCTAATACTTCTAATGTTAAATTATCAGGAAAATAAAATGTGTCTGACACATCCACCCAAAGACTCAGGGACAAAGGCAGTTGGCAGGTCACCGAAAGAGTGAAGAGATTCAGCAAGATCCAGGGCATCCCCCTTTCTCACCACAGCGACCCACGCCTGTGCTGCATGGGCTGTATCACCCCCTTCAAACACAAACAAGAGGGAAATGAGAGTGTTCTGAAGACAGCCTAAGAACAAAAACTTGACTCTCTGACCTGATCCTGCTGCTTAAAGAGCAAAAACCAAAATCAACAGCACAACCATTAAGGCCCAAACCAGCTGACTTCCCCACAAAAATACCTCAGCCTCTACTGCAAACCTACCTCACAGCCCCCAAACATGTCATGAATCGTCAGAGCGATTCATTATTGCTGAAAATGAAGGCAATCACATTTCCTCTGATTAACGTTTAAGTTGTTGATAGTGTCCAAATATTTGGGAAATGAGACTTCACAAATCGTTAAAAATAAATTGCAAAAATTTATAATTTGCAGAAAATTAAGGAAATGTCTGGTGACAGTCCATAGACTGCAACCTGCACAGGTCCAATTTCTTCATTTATACAGGCATTAAATATCACCCGGTTTTCCCACTCCCCTTTATAAAATAGCTAAACTGGGTCTAGGAACCATCACTTGAATATGAAGGCACCAAAGCAACTTGATATTTGGGTGCTTTTTTGGTTTGTCAAGAACTCTGTGGGTGGCTAGCAATCCCCGAGCCGGGCTCGCTCTTGCACATGGCAGTCCCATGAATCAAAGTCTCCAAAGGAGGGCTTCCCTGGTGGCGCAGTGGTTGAGAGTCTGCCTGCCGATGCAGGGGACACGGGTTCATGCCCCGGTCCGGGAAGATCCCACATGCCGCAGAGCGGCTGGGCCCGTGAGCCATGGCTGCTGAGCCTGCACGTCCGGAGCCTGTGCTCCGCAACGGGAGAGGCCCGCGTACCGCAAAAAAAAAAAAAAAAGTCTCCAAAGGAGGAAGTAGGCAGGAGCTGAGTGCTCCCATGAATGACTCACCTCCTCTCCCTCCAGTCTGCTACCCATGCTCCATGCATGGAATTTTTCTCCATTGTCTAAAGCACATTTATCCCTCAAGACTGAGGGATAAACTCATACTCCCAATAAAGTTCATAACTAGTTTATACCCATAAGTGTCAACCATGAGCTTTCCACTTGGAGTGATTTTGAAAGAGGGATCAAAAGTACTGGCCTGTTACCATATTCGTATATTCTCAGCAAAGAAGGCTAATGACATCTTACGCTCTTTAAGAGAGATATTTAAACCTTATACTCTTTAAAAATAATGTATATTGAAAGGAAGATGTAAAATAAAGGAGGCAGCTCCATCACCACCATCATTAGGATGGTGGATGGGAAGGAATTTGCAGGTGAATATCATGTAGGAAACGGGTGGGGCAGGGTGTGGCAGTTCTAATAACACTAAGATCGTGACTTATTTCAGCAAAAAGTACTATTAATTACATATTTAACTGATGTTTCTCATGGCTCAACACTTTCGTCTGAGGTCAAATTTTGGATATAACAAGTTGGGTGGGGGGGGTTCCATATTTTACATACAATGTAAAATGCATAATATTTTATTTAATGTATTATGTCTGTTGCATAATAAATGAAATGGTACGTTTATCCAAAAGTTATAAAACTTTGTAACAGCACTGTTTCAGAGGAGTTGGGCTATATTACTGCTTTAAAATGTGCTGTTGGTCTTAGCAAAGATTTACTTGGTGGAAAGCCCTTGGGCAGTCCCCATTTATAATGCTGTTCCTACAGAAAAATACAGTGCAATTAACAATCCATTTTTAAAAATTCACAATTTCAAGAAATGGGCCCCAAAACAGGAACCACTTTTTTTTTTTTTTTTAAGAAAGTAAACTTAAAAAAATAGTCCTCGGGCTTCCCTGGTGGCGCAGTGGTTGAGAGTCCGCCTGCTGATGCAGGGGACACGGGTTCGTGCCCCTGTCCGGGAGGATCCCACATGCCGTGGAGCGGCTGGGCCCGTGAGCCATGGCCGCTGATCCTGCGTGTCTGGAGCCTGTGCTCCGCAGCGGGAGAGGCCACAAAAGTGAAAGGCCCACGTACCGCAAAAAAAAAAATCCTCAAAATCAGAGAAAAACATTTAATATTAAATATTTTCCTTTTAAGACAGTCACAAAATTGAATGACTGGCTGAAGTTACAAAAAACTTTCCTTTAAATATGTAACATTTTTCTTCTAGGTACATACTCAATTATGGTCAACTTTAGAAAAATATCAATACCATTATAGTGCTCTTAAATATTTTTAAATAGGCTTTGATTTAAAAAGTTAAAGCAACAACACTGATGAACGAGCATATACATCTTATGAACCATATTAATTCTCACCATTTTCATTCTAAAATCTACTTTAAGTTGTCTCCTTTCTCTTCAACTACAAGTTCTCTAGCAAATAAAGGACAAAATTAAAGGCAAAAAACTGGAACAAAAAGTGTTGCCTGTAACTAGAATCAATTTTCTTTTAAAACAATATTTTAGAAAACGAATCCTATAATCATGAGACGAACCTACCAGCTGGTCTTACACTGACCCTTCCCCAACTAATAGATTGTTTTATTTGAAACAATCGTTGCACCTTGCCTATCACACCCTTACTGTATATGGCCACTTTCAACGAGGTTGTAAGGGCAAGATGAATAAGAGTGCCTGAATCCAAATAACTAGCATTTGGCCTGTACAAAACTAGCTCGATCATACGAAAAGTGAAATACTCAGCCACTGCTGTCCTGCTTTGGTCTACAGCACACTAATAGGTTTCCCCAGTAAACCACCTATCCATTCTAAGACCTATCAGATAAGCACTTAGAAAAAAGTTGAATCAACTTAGATTGCCCAACACCGTTTTGAATTTAATTTCACTTTTTAAAAGAATAGCACTTGTTATTTCATGGAGATGCTATAAATATTCCTCAGAGATCTAAGGCCATGTTTGCAGTTATAAGAATATCCAAACTGAATTGTGTAGAATTGGAGTATCTGGATTATAATTCTCTTCCTTTGCAAAACTGGATATGTTCTACCAGGATTCATAGCTAGATTTTTCTCCTCAATGAACTTTAATTCACTTTCACCTTATTTTCGGTATCAATGTTCCACTCTAATCTGTTTTCCAAACTGACATCAGATTACACGCGGCCAGCAAGGCAGAGCTATTCACCCAGCTGGCACTGGAATGTTTTGCAGTCAAATGCATGTGTCATCATCCCACGGTTTAATGCATCAGTTTCCCTCTTCCGTTTAGAGACAGACGAAAGTAAATGAAAGGTTTTCACCAGCTCAGCTGAAAAACGTTCTCATGGGAACTGTCAGTCGGGTCAAGAGGCAGAATTAGAAACATTCAAAAACATTTCTTCTAGTGTCCTGTCCCATTTTTAAAGTGATGCCCAGGGCTCTCCAAAAGGCAGGATCTTAATTCCTGCAGTCAATTTTCGCTGAAGAAGAAAGGCAGAATTTTCTCTATAATCTATCAGTTTATTTTCACTTGAGTGGACAATATCATAGAAATTTTCATTTTTGCACTGATGTGGATTTTGAATACTTCCTCTTGAGTCATACTCTGAGCCCTTGCCCTTCAGCTTATGGTACTTTTAAGTCCTTAATTATATGAGTTCCTAATGTTCAACCCTATGAGCTTTGACATTTCCATGTGTTCCAATTTTGCTGAGAATCCAGGAAAATGTATGATAGCATCTGGGGTATTTATGTGAATAAATTAAAAGAAAAAAACCTTTCTACTTCTCTATCAAAAGGAGGTAAAAGTATCTTAAAAGTGCCCAACCAAATCTCTACTCTGCCTTCCCCCCAAATAAGTTTATTTATAAAATAAATAATACATAAATAGATTATTGAAAATCAAGATGTTTGGAAGATTAACTGAGGAGGTTTAGACAGGAAAATGGAGAGAACAATTAACTATCATGAAAAACAAATCCGAATTCTCGCAAGAAACTGGGGAAAAAGAACCCCAAAGCATTTATTGCATGGAGAAGGAAAACTAACTTCTAAAGATTTTATGGCCATCATAAGATTTGCTGTAGACATATGACTGGTTGGATTTGGCCTTGGCTGAAAGGTCTGCTTAAAAAGAGTAAAAATGTAACCTGCTTGGTTTTAGGAATATTATATATACACAGATTAGGTTTAGGTTAAGATGAAGTGTGGGTGATGTAGGATGTTTTACAAGGGCATCTCATGCAGAGGTCAAACGGCAAGAACACCACATATGTTTGGAATTTACAGTTCACGCTGAAGATTCCCATTTACAAGAGCAGCTGGTCTCAACCTTGACGGCACACTGGAACTACCTGGGAGCTTTAAAATACCGCCGCTCGGGCTGCACACCCTGAGGTTCTGATTTATTGGTCTGGGGTGTGGCCCAGACAGCTGAATTTTCAAAAGTTTCCCAGGTGATTCCAACATGCAGCTAAGTTTGAGAAGTACTGAACTGGAGTGTATTCTTCTGAAGAAAGGAAGAAGACTGTTTAGAAACATAATGCAAGCATTTTCATGAAGACCATAACTGTAACAGTGTTGAGAAAAACGGTGATGTAACTTGCAGAAGGAAAGGATGTTCAGAAAGACAGACTTGTAGAGAAACTTGAATATATAAATGAAAAATATTCCTGGATTGCTAAAGGGTGTTTCGCTTAGTGCCAGGTTACAGGATGTATCTACTTGGAACATCTAAATTCTGTTCTGATTAGGTCTGTAGCAAATACTTTTAAAAAGTAATCTAGTTTCCTGATTAAAGCTTCCTACCAAATAGGATGTGTCCTCAGCTGGCAATAGAACCACCATCTTAGGTCCAAGACCATAAGCTCCATGCAGGCAAGGAACATCTTTGCCTTGCTTACCACTGGCATCTGGCTCATAGTAGGCACTGAATAAATACTGGGGAAACGACTCCCTCACTTATACATGGTCAAATTGCTCATGAGGTTTAACTCAGTTCCCTGAGGGCTGTGGGTGTCTCTTTTCCCATGGCTAATTAGATCTCACTGGAAGATGAAGCCAAGCCAATGTCCCATCATGACCCCATTATCCTATAAAAAAAAAAACAAAAAAACGTTTCCGGGCTTCCCTGGTGGCGCAGTGGTTGGGAGTCCGCCTGCCGATGCAGGGGATGCGGGTTTGTGCCCCGGTCTGGGAAGATCCCTCATGCTGCGGCGCGGCTGGGCCCGTGAGCCATGGCCGCTGAGCCTGCACATCTGGAGCCTGTGCTCCGCAACGGGAGAGGCCACAACAGTGAGAGGCCCGCGTACCGCAAAAAAAAAAAAACAAAAAGAAAAACCGCTTCCATGTATTGTGACATGTTATTAAGCACCTGCCCATTGACAAGGATCAACACATTTTTTTCTGGCAAAATAAAGATAAAATCAGTTTCTCTGATTTTAGAAGTATCATTGAATACATCTTTTCCCCCCCCAACTTTCTAGTGAGATCTCTGCTTTTGCCCTATTCATGAAACACCTAAATAAAGATCAGCAATGTGCCAGGTAAGAAATCTCTTTCCCTGCCAACTGTAAAGGATGACTTTAGCATTTGGTGCCCATTTAGTGACAGTAACCTGAGGTCTTGCTAGAAAGTAACAAATTTTAGCACCATGACTTCTGAGTCTACTCCAGCAATCCTCCTAACTCACAAATCTCAAATTCTTCCTCTTACCAAGGGACTGGAAGCTTTCCTTTCCAGAGTCTGCTAAAGGAACACCAATATAAGCAGACACTGTGCTGAAGGGGAGTTTTCCAGGGCAGCACGAAGCACAGGTGTCCCATACACTCTGCTACCAGCACACAGATGAACTCTGGGGAAGGCTCCCCACGCTGCCCAGGAGCTTAGAATGATGCCAAAGGTGCAGAAATAGGGAGCATCAGAGACGTAAAGCATTTGGTTTTTTTTCTTATTTCCAGATACCGGGAAGCATGTGAGTTTGGGGAGAAAAGTGAGGAAAAGCCCTGTAGAAGACCTTTTATTATTTATCAAGGAGGCCTAAGATTTAGATCCTGAGTCTGACATTTAGTAGCCATGTAACCTTGAGATAGTTACTTGACCTTCAAAGCCTCACTTCTTCTATAAAATAAAAATAATAATAGCAGCTAATTCATGAGACTGTGATGGCAATTAAATCAGACAACATACATAACACCACAATCCTTGCATATAGTCAGCCCTCAATAATTATTTACCACTAGCTATTAAATATGGGACATGATAAAGCAAGGCACAGGCACTATCCCCAAAATAAATGTTCTAAGAAAAAGGCATTTACTAGAAAGGACTGGCTGAGCTGCAGGAAATGGGCTGATGTTTTTTCTATGACTCCGTGAACCTGACAACTTGAAACACGTCAATCCTTTGGGTGGTCATTCTGGGTAGGGCCTGGCTGTTTAAAGGAATTCACAAATTACTTACGGGGAGAGTTAAGAAAGGAGAAGCCTGATCTACTCGTTATTTTCCTGAACCAAACTGAAGTATCACTGCTAAAAGTGAGAATAAGAGTTTTAAAAGCTCCTTAAAACAGCTTCTAAATGTCAGAGTTAGCAAGGGGGTGAACAGGAAATTCTAATATAAGTCTACAATGTTTAAATATTTAACTTGAAATAAGCATGGAGTCTTTTTTAAAATTTCATTATGAACCTCAGCAGAAATTTTTTTTCAACCTTTGCAGCAGAACTCATAAGATCACAGTTGTATGACACCTGGATAAGACCCAACAAATCATCTAATACAGAACCTCTCTGCCTGAGTCCAACAGAGGTGAAGTGACCAGCTCTGGCCAGGCCATGAGCTCTGGTTCTCCCAACTCCTGGCTTTTTTCATGGCACCATCCTACTTCACTTTCAAGCAACCTACAAATGAACAAATGACTACAGACATAATGTCCGTATACCTTGTTGGAAATTTCACAGTAAGAATTTTGAATCTGCATTCCAAAAGTCAAGTACTAATACAAGGAAGTCTTTTTAAATAGCCCTGTCTCCAAAATGCTGGATCTCAGCACTTAAAACACACACACACACACACACACACACACACACACACACACACACACACACACAGACACTTTGTTACATCTTTACAAAAGTTATTTGTAGATTCAAACATTTAATTATATTAAATGTTGTCTATAGAATGCATGATTTAATCTCCAAACTGTTCTACATTAACAAATACAAAAAAAAAAAAAAAAAAGCAGCTCACCTCAAAAATTTCGAAGCCATAAATGTCCAAAACACCCATGACCTTCTTTCTCACTTTTGTTTGCGCCTTAAAAATAGTTTCAAATTGAAGGGTTAACTTAAGCATGAAATATAACACTAAAAGCATACCAAGGAATATAGACATATATTACAAGTTAATTGTGTTTCAGACCTAGAAGAATATAATTTAGTTGTTTTTAAATATATGAGAGAGGACGCTGGTATGGAATCTTCCAGAAATCTTAATAATAGATGACTTACTTAAAGAAGGCATGACTAAGGCCTTCTTTATTAGATACTTAATTATAAAAAAGAGATCACTGAATCTTACAACAGGTAGGGTCTTTCAAAATCCCCTGGTCCAATACCCTCATTTACTGAAGAACCTATTAGTAGCTAGAGAGGTGAAGTGACCTCTTCAGCCAAGTGTGTACAACTAGTTAGTAGATCAGTCACAACCAGGACCTGGGATGCTGTCTCTCACAGTTACTCTGCAAATACCATTAAACTATTCACCAGTGAGATTTCTTATAACACACATGGCAAAACAAAATAGGTAGAATCACTGACAAATTTCAATCCTAAACAAGGTAAATTCTTTTCAAGGAACAATCTCTGTAAGTGGTAATCAATAACCTGATTATAAAATTAAAGTATCTTTAACATGTATACTCTGAATACCATTTATTACAACTGCGTTATTTGTTTATAGAGATTCAGTACCTTAATGCTTTCATTGATTCGATTTACCAACCATGAAAACAACCTGCTGTAGAGGTTTTTAGCCAGAGCATCACGGGCATAATAAGCCTATTAAAAAGAAAAAGAAAAACGCAGTATCTGCAATTACCACAATGCTTAATTTCAATAAAATAATGAAGTTTTTAAAAAGATACCGAAAGCTCTTTTATTTCAAATTTCTTTTCAAGAGCGTTTTTATTGTACTGTGGATGAACAGTCAAGCCATTAAGAAAATTGGGCAAATTGTTTATACCCAGTTATTATACTTTTCCACAACCCAGGAAATTAATTTTAAATATTGCAAAAGCTTTCACCACAAAGATATTAATCTCAATGTTATGGAACAGAGAAAAAGCACAGGCAATTTAGAAGTCCAACAACAGGGGCAGAGTAAAATAAATAAAGAAGCACCTATTGGGCGGGCAGTTACAGTCATCACAGAATGATAGTTATAAAAATTAGATAATGAAATGAAAAAATCCTTGTTATGTTTTGTGATGATAAAAAATTATATATTTATTATAATAACAGCTATTTTCTTTAAGCTACTACATGTAGGAAACTCAAAAGGATATACATTAAAATGGTTTTGACTGATGGGACCTGTAAATATTTTTCACCATTCAATCTTCTGAGCATTCAAAAAAAATCTTTTGTAATAAGCAGCAAAACAATACATTGTTGGATAATACTCTGTATAATAAAAATAAAGCCCTTTTACTTGCTTATCTATTTGTTTGAAAGCTGTTCATAGCTACTTGACAAAGAAGAGGTAGAAGACATATATGTCTCTCTGACCTTGACTTAGAGTGTAAAGGCTGGAGAAAAGTTGGGTTTGGTCAGGAGAACCTAATAGCCCTTAAACATACTGGGTGCTGAGGGTGTGCAGGAAGTACTAATTATATGTCTGAAACCAGTGCCCCGGGGGAGGTCTGGAGATGGGCGGCAGCAGCCTGAGAAGTAACGGGCCCCAGGGGAGGAAAGAAGAGGTTTTGCTGCTGTCTTCAACACTGGACATATGTGTGTGTTTCATTGCTTGTAAGTAGAAAGTTGGGCATTACAGTTAAAGTAAACCATTATATTTTTATTTTATAAAGAACACAATTTACTGGATTATGTGAAAATTCTTTCTCTGCAATTCTTCCTAAATGAAGTGTAACAATTTAAAAAACAGACTCACTCCCTGTTGCAGGCAATGTACTGCAGCTGGAAAGAGAGTACCTTTTCCCTTCATCTGCTACTTCCGTGCTAATCCCAAACCTTGCTCGCTAAGTCTCAGGCAGCTACTCCAATGAAGGTTAGAAAATCCACCCAGAAGCTGGTAAAAAATAGAGCCTGACTGTCCAATGCTAAACATGGACATGGAGGGGGGTGGGAGGGTGGGTAAATAATTCCATAGCAGAAAATGTATGTAAAATGCTGACACAAAGAAAGAAGCCTTAATTAAGATGGACATCCTTTCTCCAATACCCTTTCTTCTAGTTTTTATTTTCTTGAAATAGAAAATTTAAGTGCCTAGTGCAGTACCTGGCACATAGTAAGTCTACAGGTATGCTTATAATTATGATTTTTGAAGTATCCTCATTCTCTACTACTGCCTCATGAGCCTAAATAATTCTTTCTTAATCCTTTCCCCTTTCTTCTTGTAAATTCAAGTTATCTCCAAACACTACTTATTTGTAAACAGACCCTATTTCATCATCACGTCATCCAGCCTTCTTACTTGTGTGCTATCTGCTTCCAACAAACCACCATTTCAGTATGCAACTGAACTAATAGTGACCACTTATTCCGGTAAACGGCTTTATAATTTTTAAAGCGTATCCACAGCCAATATTAATCTTCCTTGCTTTCCTTCAAATACTTATTCCAGAAGTCTCAAACTCAGATGCTTTCAGGGACTGAACAACAGAAATGAATGGGAAATAGTGGGATCTTTGGGGGCTGGAGACTGCATTCCAGGTTAAAGGCACTCAAATTCAAAATTTAAAAAGCAAGCTAACAAAACAGAAAAAACAAGAAACTACCCTTTCCTCAAATATTCATCAAATAAAATATGCCTATTGAGCTACATCTGGCCGCAGGGGCTGTCACTTGGCTACCTGTAACTTCTTGAGTCTGATTTGTGCCACCTCATCTCCACAATAATATCCTCCAAAGTAAGGGCAGGAAGGGTTACTCCCATTTAAGGATCACGGACAAGGTGCATAGAAATGAGGGAAGACACCGAGGATGCTGACTTGCCATCTCAGATTCTAAGCACAAATGAAAAGACTGAGTTTCTGCAGCTGATGAAGCTCTTAGAGAAAGATCCCAGGTGGAACTGCTTCCGTGATGACCACTCTCAGGCAAGCTCAGGTCAGTATGGTAACTGGAGACACGGAGATGCACAGATGTGGGGTCCGCCCTCCAGGAGCTTACAGCAGAATGCGGGAGGTCAAACCAAGGAGTCAAACAATCAAAGGGCAGGTTCCAAGGGAGTTTGCAGGAGAAAAAGGAGTTCAGAGAAGGAAGACTCTGGGGCCTATGTGATCAAGGAAGGCTTTCTGGATGAGGTGCAATTAAAGGACCATTTAGACAGCAGAAGGAATTAGCAATGACATGAGCAGCATGGGGGATAAGCAAAGGGTTAGGGCTAGGTAAAATAAGGTAACAATAAGCATGGCATTTAGAGAACCAGCAGGGAATCAACTGAGAAAAGTCATTTTGGGTCAGATGACAGAGGACCTTGGAAGCCAAGGAGGGAGTATGTGGTAGAAGCTGAATAGTAACTCTGCCTGGAGTTTCTGTTATTTCAATATTAGTCATTCTATCTGGGGAAAGATCTAAATGCCTTGAGGAAAATGAGGCATGGGGCAATAAAGATGATAATGGGGCCCAAGAATTGAAGCTATGAGGAAAAGTTAATAGAACAAATCACATCTCGTAAGAATCAAAATCTTCTAGGCAATAAGATCGGTAGAAACAAATACTCTGAACCCTACATTAAAAAAAAACAAACTTGAAAAAGGAGCTGAATAATCAAAGATCTGAAGCCAAACTCTTTTATGCCAAAGGTTAAAAGAATGTGGAAAAGTTTTACCGAGTGATGCAAGGTGACTCAAGCTTATCAAAGTAAGAGGCACCTGGGCCTGGTTTCTGTAGAGGATGATTAAAAAGCAAGAGTAAAACACACAATAAAAACAGACAAAAATATATCCATGTACATATCCCATATATATCCACATATATTCCATGTATGTATGAAATATTCCTAAAGGGCCTTTTAGATGTTTTCTCATCACATCACTATGTACTTCACAATCCCCACTCTGGCTACTGAAATGTTCTCAAAATGTGACTTCTGGATGGACCACAGTGGCAGCAGCATCACCTCTGAACTTGTCAGAAATGCCAATTCTTCGGGCCTACCACAAACCTACTGAACCAAACACTCTGGGGGTATGGCCTGCAAACCGTGTTTAAGAAACCCTCCAGGTGATTCCGATGCACCCTCAAGTTTGAGAACCACTGCTGCAGACGCACCACTTGGACACCAAACGTAACCTTTCCAGCCACGTTGCTTTGAATCCTCTTCACATATCTAAAGCCATAGCCAAGCCTGATCAACCCTTTTCCTGATATGTACTCCAAACCTGGCTCCTCTCACTGTTTTCTTTTTGAAATGCCATTTCACCCATTCTTTATACATCTAAATCCTTCAAAGTCTGGCTCAGAAACTATTTTCTGCGAAAGTCCTTTTTAATCCCTTATGTCCCTACTAACAGTCTAGGTGGGGGCTTGTGCTGTGCAGGCTCTCAACAAGCTTTCCTTGATGAGGTTAAGTGACTCACCATCTGACTTTGAATGAGTGAGGGGGACGGGGACAGACGTGACGGCAGTAGTAGTAACTTAGGAAGAAGGACACGCAACAGTTATAGCTAGAAACTTTATGTATACATCAAACTTACATATGCATAAAGGTACAGTATTTCCATAACCAAAATCCCTCACCTAAAATAAGAAATCAAACTTGAAAGAAAGTTAAAGGTGTGTAGGCATTCTTGGGTTACTAGGAAAGACTAGGCCAGAGCAGCAGAGAGAAAGATTAAACCCAATCTACTGTCTTAAGCTTAAGGCTACTTGCAAGGAGGATGAGAATACAGTTGGACAAAATAGGCCTGAGTGGGAAAAGTCCTGAATTAGTCATTTAATTCTAGGCCAGATGAGCACTGACTGGTGGGACAATGTCTAAACCACAGAACAAAGGGTTTACACTGAAAGGGTCTCCACAAGCTCCTAGGTATACATGTATGCATGTATACATCTGTTCATCCATTTTGAACCAAAGGAGAGAAGACATAAGCAACTCAGATTTGTGTCTTAGAAAGATTTCATTGGCCTAAGTGTGGAGGCTGGAGGGGGAACAGTCAGAAAGGCAGCGAGGCCAGTTTGGCCTCTTGACCACAGCCAGCTTCCCCCACTGCCTTCTGCAAATCAATAAGTGGCAATTCCATTTTCTTAGTTGTTTGGGCCAAAAATGTTGAGGGTCATCCTTGACTCTTCTCTTTCTTTCATATCACACATATCAAGGCATCAGCAAGTCCTGTTGTCTCCACTTTCAAAACATATCCAGATGTGACCACTTCTTGTTCCACTGCCACCACCTGGTTCAAAAGCCACCATCATCTCTGGGTTAGCACACAACTGTGTGCTCCCCTGTGCTATGAATGTCTGTGTCCTCTCACCCCCAAACCCATATTGTTGAAGCCCTACTCCCTAATGCAGTGGTATTTGGAGGTGGAGCCTTTAGATTTAGATTAGATTAGATTTAGATGTGGTCATGAGGGTGGAGTCCCCATGATGGGACTGGTACCCTTACAAGGGGATGAAGACATCAAAGCTCACTTGCTTGCTCTCTCTCTCTGCCATGTGAGGACACAGTAAGAAGGGAGCTGTCTGTAAATCAAGAAGACGGCCCTTACCAAGAATTCGACCCTGTTGGCACCCTGATCCCAGGCTTCTAGCCTCCAGAACTGAGAGAAATAAATGTTTTTTGCTTAAGCCACCCAGTCTACGGTACGCTGTTATAGCAGCCAAAGTGACTAAGACGGCCGTCTGTTCCCTACACTCTGCTCTCTACGTTGCAGCCAGAATGACTCCTTAAAATACAATGCAGATCATACCACCCATGCTCAAAACTCTCCAGCCACTTCTCAGCTCACTCGACTTCTCTGCCCCCAACACTACGGATGTCCCTTGCTCTGCTCTACTGTTTTCTCTTTGTCGCCTGCACTTACCACCTGCTAGCTTGCTATATACATTTATTTATTAGGTCTACTGCTTTGTCTGGCTCCTTCTGCCAAAATTTTAAGCTCCATATGGGCAGGGATCTTTATCTGTTTAGGTTACCCTGTGTCCCTAGTGCCTAGAACGATGCCTAGAAAACAGCATGACAGTTAAGATAATAGCCTAAAAAAATAAAATTTTTGTTTCCACTTATATAAAAATACCACAGACTTTAAAAACTCCCTTCCAGACATTATGTTTCACCCACCTGAGCCACGTTCAGTGTAGTTGAAACTTTCTCTTGCTTGGCCTCAACTGTTCGGAAACTGAAGGCTCGCTCTAGGACTGACTGGTCAATGCCGGTCAGCTCGCAAATTTCTTTTAACTCTGTTGTGCGGGAATGGACAAACAGTGACTGCATATCTGCTGTTCATAATCACTTTCAAGGCTTACACTGTTCTTTCTAAATCGTTTTCAAACCCAACAGTGTAAAATATATAAATCAAAAGACTTCAGACTGAGCTGTAATTATGTTTCTGCTCGATTTCACTAGAAAGCCTTTTCAACTCAGTGAAAAGCAAGTTTTACTTTCTATATTAAAAACTGGGCAGAAGTTCAAAGCCAGTTTTGCTAAACAGGGTCTGTCCTCTGCTGACTTACCATTTTTATCTTTGATCTTGCTTTCATCTAAGCCATTCACTCGTGATTCGGGCTTGAACTCGATGTTCCCCAGCTTCAACACCGCGGCCACCACCTCCAACACGGACTCAACTTCGTGGTCCATGAAACCCACAATCTGCATGGCATTCTGGGGAGGGGGGGAAAGCACCTGTTTTCTTTCTGTAGCTCTTTATTATTTTTTAAAAATAAATCATATAACAGATTCGGCTCTGAAAAAAAACAAAAATAACAACAACAACAAAAAGACAAAGTGTCCTGGAATAAACTTTCCAAAAGACAAACCTATTAAGAGACCTGAAATAGCACCAATGTGGGGCTCTATCTTGTTCAGTGGCTTCAAGCTCTGATTCAAGGAGCCCTGGGGTACTTCATGGGCTGTGGCAAAGGGGGCATGTAAAGAGGAAGACAGAGGGAGAGAAGGCTGAGAGCTGAGCCCTGGGTTCCCACTCTGACTCCAAACAAACAGCTTTCATAAACCCCCACAAAAAAAAAAAACCTCTTCGTTTATTTTACATACGAGAAAAACTGTAGTTTGCAAAGGTGAAGTGCCTGATTCCACAAACTATGGATAACACAGAACATTCGTCCAGTCATAAATTTTTATTGAGTGCCAATGATCTGCCAGGCAAAGCAGTTATGGAACTGGTCCTGAACTCAAGTCTTAAAATCATGTCCAGGAGTCAACAGGTTTCTGTAAGAGGATGTTGAGACAATTTTAAAAAATGATACTCTTAAGAAATGCTTTCTTGTTAAGAATAGCCCAGCTTGCTTGCTTCCTTATTTACTTTATCTCTCTCTCTCTATCTACCTACCTATCTGTCTAACTATTTATAGTGACTAGGTTACATAGTAATGGGAGTGCTGTAAGATTTTTCGTTCTAGAAAATTTCAAACATATATAAAAGTCTAAAGAGCAGGAAAAGAATCCCATGTTATTTTCACTCACCTCCAAAGATGAACCGATTCCAGTCTTATTTTACCTATAATCTAACCTATCCCCCCCATCACCACTATCACAGCTCTCTCATTTAGAAGTAAATAACAGTTATCAGATCATGTCCTATAGAAGTAATTTTCCAAGTGTCTCATAAACATAGAATGTAGAGTATAATTTAAAATAATTTCTTTTCTAATGAACACAAATGCTAATTATTCTGGTTTATGCATGATGTTTTGAAAACTGTATATAAACATGACTTTCTGTCTGAAAAACAGATTTGACTTAACATGACTGTAGGACAGGTTTACATGTGGAATTTAGCTACTGAGTTTGGCTATAAAGACATCTGGAATTTCAGTACAATACTAAAAGTTAAACCCCAAGATAATATAATAAGAAAGCTCCTTTTGACAGACAGTAAAACTGTGTGCTCCAGTAAAGCATGGCCTTCTCGATACTGTAGGATTTTTGAGCTAATAAAAAAATCAAACTAATAAAAATAAAACAAATTCTTCTATAGTTCTAAAACCTTAGGGAGCATGAGTTATACATCGAAGAAAACTCAGAATGATTACCAATTCTGATTGAGCAGTATAGTGTTACCCATTTTAAAGAGTAATAAGAGGGTTCCATCTTACCCTAACGGTTCTGAAATTTGCTGCGTCGTCCACTCCATTAACTTTGGCAGAGTCCAGACTCAGGTAATTGTATCTGCTGAAATCCCGCTCAAGTTTAAGCTTATCTATCGAATCACACATACAAGTTTATAAGTTACTTCAACCAATCTAATCGTCTTCAATATCTCATCCCCTTAACGCTTCAGATAAAAAGATTTCACACTATGCATTCAAGCAATAGAACAAAAACTGATACCCAAAGATCAGTATTTTTCTAAAATCACCTTTATCACCATTGTACATATTTCAAACTCTGCTCGTTTTACATGTATTCTTATCGAGACAGGTTCTTTCCAAACTTTGATAATATAAAGTATCGTCAACGTACTGTGTCCTTATAACGTACGATGTCTGCCCAGTGATTCCCCCACTGCTGGACATTTGGATTTTCTCCAGTTTATCATAACAAATAAAGGACAGTGATAAATGTCTTCGCACAAAATGTTTCTTTGGATTCTTTTGAATTATTTCATTGGGTTTATTCCAAAAAGTGGTGCACCTGGGTGGTAGGCTCTGATCATTTTATGACTTATTCTGCTTTGCCAATTAGTCCCCCAAGAGGAAGTCCTCACTTTGAAGTGATGCCCACAAGCTCTAAGCAGATCAGTGCCTGACAACTCTGCCAGCTTTATCTGCTTTAATAACTTTTGCTAATACATGTGTGGTGAACACTTCAGTGCTGTTTCAATTTACATTTGTCGATAATTAGTAAGGATGATTTTTTCCCCCAAGTGTGTTGACTTTCCATAGCTCTTCTTGTTTGGACTACTTGCTCAAAACTTTTCATCACTTAGCTATTGCCTATCCTGATGGACTTATATTAATTCTCTAAAATATACAAAGGTCAGACTTTGATCTCTTGTATCAGTTGCAAATGCCTTCCCACTATTTTTAAATCGTCACTGAGCAATTTGTTTTTATAGAATTGTATTCATCTACTGCTCCCTGCTAATTTTTTCTCCCCAACTGGACTAATTATATTCTTCCATTTTATTTTTTAACTTGATGATGAGCCCCTCCCTCAACTTTTAGCTCTTTTAGCAAACCATCTGAGACAGGTCCCAGTACCTGGTGAGGTACTCTGGGGACAGATATCAAACAAAACAGCAAGATGGCAGAAGCCAGCACATGGTATTCTTCCCTTCAGCCAGAATCATGGGAAAATTTTAAGAAGGAAGAGGAAAAGAGTATGGAACGCTTCTGCTTTGGAAAATGTTGCAAGAGTAAAAATTAAAACATAGAAACAGGGACTGGGGCTTCCCCAGTGGCACGGTGGTTAAGAATCCGCCTGCCAATGCAGGGGAGACAGGTTCGAGCCCTGGTCCGGGAAGATCCCACATGCCGCGGAGCAACTAAGCCCGTGAGCCACAACTACTGAGCCCACGCACCTAGAGCCCAAGCTCTGCAACAAGAGAAGCCACCACAATGAGGAGACTGCACAGCACAACAAAGACCCAATGCAGCCAAAAATAAATAAAATAAAATAAAATTCTTAAAAAAAAAAAAGAAACAGGGACTTACTGAGGAGCTCTTCAGAGGCACCAGAAAGCAGCTGATAGAACACGTGGAAGTTTCTTTCACCTCTTGGCTGCTTAACAACACGAGATTTCTCTAAAAGATCTAGAGAGACAAAGAATCAAATTCATAGTACAGTATTAGTTTCACTTTCAAATACACCATGCTTTTCTTTTCCCCCTCACTTTCTTTTTCATTTTCTGTTTTGTATTAATAAAATAATAACAGAAGCTACATTTTCGGTTCTCCTTTCAGGAAGAAGCACAGCTCTAACTAAAACCGCCAAATTAAACAAACCAGGTTCTTTCTGAACCACAGTGAATACACAAAATAAGTCTAACAATACATTCGACAAGCTGATTAAAGACAATACAGCTTTTATAATAATATTCTCTTGATTTTATACATGATGACATTAAGTTCTTCAATATGTAGTATTACAAATCTAAGCAAGGAAATGCAGCCATTCAGTTAAGAATTCACTTGAGTTATAATGATAACAAGTTAACATTTTTGATATCTTATTTTATGCTAAGTGCTTTATAGACATTATTTCATTGAATCCTCCCCACCATTTTTGTAAGGTATGATTTTACAGATGAAAAAACTAACAGTCCAAGAGTTTAAGATGGATTTGAAATCAGGCTCTCTGACCCAAGTGCAGACCCCACCATATCCACATGCCCTGCTACCTGACATAAGTGAACCAGACTTTCTTGATCTCTTGAAGTCTTAAAGAATGAAAGGTGGTTCTCATTTAATGGAATCTGGAGTTACTTGACAGTATACTTTCATTGATTCCAGATGATCTTTCATCCTGTAAATCTGATGCCTTATCAAGTTTTCAAGCTTTCAGGAAGGGGAAGAAGGAAGGAGAAAGGAAGGGATGAATCCATCAAGCAAGTGAACCAGAAAGGTGCCGCTGTGGCAGCAACAGGGGGTGGCAAAGTACAATGGCAGAGAATATTTCTGCCTGGAGTCCCGTCTATCACTGACCAGTGATATAAAAGAGGGTCTGGATTCTGTGAGCAAAGGCCTTATTAGTTATAAAATTATGAATCAGTGATCCTATCATTGAGCACTAATTTGATTTCCCATCAGATTGAAATCTAAACATAGTTCAAAAAATGAGTAAGGGAGAGAACGATGTGCAATTTCACAGAGACTTGTCCTTGAACTTCTTAAGTTGTATTTCTGGAATCTACACTAGCACGTGAGGAGGAGTCTAGGTAGAGTTAAGGAGTGTAGATTTGATGAATGAGAAGCCCTAGGGTGCTCCAAACACACAAGGCCATTTGTAAGAATGAAGAGATGGGTTGTAAGGACACATAAAATAAACTTGACAGAAAGAGAACAAAACTATGTAAACACAAAAATTATTAGGAACGGGATGCTGCAGAGTTTTCATTTTCATCTCCAGCTCTAACTTGACCTGGACGACTGCCAATGCCCTCAAATCATAGATGGAGAATAATGAAGACTTCATATTTAGCCAAAAAAAGAAAAGGATTGTGTAATAGTCATCATCTCTAAGGACTGAACGTTTCAATCAACTTATAAATACTGACATCCAGGGCAGAAGACAGAATAAACAGGTAAGGATAAAAGTGCAGTATGATTGCACTTATCATGGACCAAGCTCCTTTGGGGTCCTAAGAGTACCAGCACAGTTTTAGAAGAAAGACCTCCCAGTGCATGGGCAGAGTCTTCATTGAGAAGCTATTCCTTACAGGAAATTCCTCGAGCCTAGAAGAAAGTAACTCGACTACATGAAAAATATAAACAAATGCTTCCGTTTACTTTATCCATACATGCACAAATTCCTTCAATCAACTCACTGCTCACCCACTATGTGCCAGCACTACCTGGGAATGAGCCCGGCACCGACTGCAAACCTGAAGACCTTCTTCCTCTTGACCTACAATTGTCACACATACATGCTCTCGATTACACCCACCACCCAAACCACGAGCAGCGGCACTGTCCAAGGTGGGCTGGCAACACCTTTAAGAGAGAGCAGGAGATGGGGGTGAGAAAAGAGAATGACCACGTGTCTTTCACCTTGTCAAAGCCTGCAAACCCCAGGCTCCCCCCACAGCACCAAGAATCCCGCCATGCCTCACCAGCCTCGCCTCACAGGGGCACCTTAATGATGATGACACACAACCGTTCTGTGGCACTCACCCAGTCACACTCCACAAGCAAACTGTGGTATTTCAAGACATGAAATCACACCTTCAGAGCACCTGACAGGGCCACACTGTGCAACAGCAACACGGCCAGCCTTGTGTTTGGCACTTTTTGAACAAATGCTCACACACAATGGAGAGTTTAGAAAGAGCAATGGCTATAAGACTCAGTAGGTAACAGTCACCAAGTTAAAGGATAATATTCACAGTCACCAGGTTAAAGAATAATATTCGCCTGTGCAGGGTGGAAGGGAATGTTGGCCAATGTACTCCTTGCACCACACATGCTGATATGATCAGTGATCACTATCATGGTCAAATCTGAAACATAATACAACGTGCGTTTAAAGGGAAAGTGCAAGGGAACTTTGACTGACCTTCCGCTCTGCATTCAGTACTTTTCATTTGTTATCATATTCAACCCTGAGCACCTCCTCTGACGTTGGTTTTATAATCCCCATTTTGTAGATGAGAAAACGAGGCTCACATCACATTGTTACTAAGCAACAAAGCCAGAATGCAAAGCTTTAGGAGACTAAGGTATCATGCTATGCTCTTTATAATTTTCCAGCAAAAAGAATGCTAAATCCACAAACACTTGAAATGCCTGAGGCTGTTCTTTACATAAAATATATGACTTCACCTAAGCAACTCAATCACAAAATGAGGAACCTTTTATTACAAAGCAGTTGAGGGTTTTACCACCTAAAATGCTTTGTTGATTACCCCAGAGCCTCCTATTTCTTTATGACTTTTCTTGTAAGTTACAAGCTTCTAGGCAGAACAGTAATCAGGGAAAATGTTTGCTCCCAAATAATTTACTAGTGCTTAAAACCATTCCCTAGTCTATTTCTTTTTGAAAAAACCCAACATAATCTAACAGCATGAAGCCATATCAAATAATTACTCAAGGTACAGAACATAAATTCAATTCACTATAACCACTTGCCACCTGAACATTTTAATGTGCCCCTGAATTAAGGCAAAGCGAAACACTGGCACAGCCTTCTCTTCTGCTTTAGACGCTTCTGCTACCACTGACTGCGCCTCTACTAACAAGACTTAATAAAAAGGAGTATAGGATATGCCAGATATTTAGTAGAGAAGAGAGTATAATAGCCTCTGTATATTCCAAAGCAGCTACATTCTTGAACCCTCAAGATATAAATTTAAGTTCATATCAAATGTTATATAAATTTAAGTTTTAAGGGAAGAGATAAACCTATTAAGCCATTCTAAAGGGAAAAAGCAATGGGTAGGGACAGAGAAACTCTGGAATCAGAACTTTCCCACCAACTCCACCATGACACTGCCACCTGACTATTAATAGAATCAGACCATCACTGAGGGGTTTTCTTAGTTTTGACTAATTACCAGCTAGTCCACAGCATATACATGTTCCTGGGCACTGGGACAACCTCCCTAGGGCATAAGATATGAAAGAAGTAAAATGTCCATGTTTGCACCTGCTGGAGACGGATGTCTTTTAATAAGCCAAGGAATAAAAGAACAAGTAGTGGTTTGGAAGGGGGAAAAAAAATCACATTACTTTGGAACATAACGGGTGAAGGATTAGATAGCATGATCAAAGTTTCTATTTTTTTTTTTTTTTCTTTTTTTGCGGTACGCGGGCCTCTCCCATTGCGGAGCACAGGCTCCGGACGCGCAGGCTCAGCGTCCATGGCTCACAGGCCCAGCCGCTCCGCGGCATGTGGGATCTTCCCGGACCGGGGCACGAACCTGTGTCCCCTGCATCGGCAGGTGGACTCTCAACCACTGCGCCACCAGGGAAGCCCGATCAAAGTTTCTTTACTCTATGTATAATCTCCCTTCCTGAAAAAGAAGAAATGGTCCAAGTTCTTGATTAAGGCTTATGGAAGAATTTGCTTTGTCTCAGTTTTGCCAGTAAAGCCAGAATGACAATGAAAGCCCAAGATGCAGACACGACCGACCCTGCTCCTCTCCAATTGCTCAAAGATACACATTATGAAAAAAGTGTTTGAGTGGCACTGAAGGCTCTTCCAATGGATTTGTGTCCCTTTAATAAAGTGAAATGATACAGTTAGCAATAGTGAAAGGCCTGCAATCTAAGTAACAACAATTTATCTCCCTTTGGACTCCGCTGTCTTGAAGAAGAAAAAAATGTCAAATAACCAATAAGTTACTGGGCATAACTGATGGTAATTTCAGTGGAAAACTTGGATTATGAACTAATGTTTGCTCCTATATTGGAGTATATATTCTAAAATCAACTCTATACTTTTTCTGGAAATATACAACGTAACCCTCAAGATTGAGAATTAGGAAGTTTCACTAAAGACAAGCTTTAAAGTAAAAAAAGACGGCGCAAATGTCTTCTTACAAATCATTCACTGTGCACGTGTATTACAGAAAGCAGAGGTGGGTGTTCACCCCAGTACTCTCTCTCAGCCCGGGTCTCACACAGACCTTTGTCTGTCTGCAGGTTACAGGCTTTGAGAGACCTCAAACACCTGGCACGCCGTGACAGGACAGTGTTTCCCCTACCTCCACCTCCATGCAGCATTTTCATTTCTAAGAAAGCACCTTAAAGTTTTAAATCAAAAGTCAGAGTCCTAAAGTTATAAATTAGCCCCAGTGACAGCTGGACACGTTACATGAAAAGTTGTGAGAGGGTTCCCAGTGTCTGCACATGAAAAATCAACTTGGGCTTTAAAACGCTAAGAAAATTTGCCTTATTATCTACCTAATTAAATGCCATTTTTTAAATCAGGATCCAGTTGCATACATATAGCATTTATGCATTTTCACAACAGACTTTTTTCTAATATAAATTTTAAGTTTATCTAATAATTGGAAAGTAACTTATGTGTGTATCTGAATCTACAATTTGATACCCAACCCTGAAATAAAATTAATGAAATATCTAGTCCATAATATCTTATTATTATACATACAATTCTAATAAACCTTGATTCATTTCTTAATCTGAGGTTAATTTAGACATATTTGAACACCTGATTTCTTCTATAGTATGGGTATATAGTCTTGTTTCATGATAAACATGTAGTCTTTTTTCATGGTAAACATATTTTTGTATAAGAAAGAACACCAAAATAAAACTGAGACAAAGGAAAGCATCTATTTTTATATAAAGCCATCCATTACAGAGTAACAGAATTACTCTTTGAAATTTCAGTTTTATCGCTACAGATACTTCACAACCCATGGTTGATTATTTCTGTCTTCTTTAGGGGTATTAAATGTCCAAGTGCTAAAAAAAGCCCAGCCTTGTATTACAAACTAGGTAAATTATCTCAGTTTTTGATGAATTTTGACCCTAAAGAAGACAGCTACTGTTTACTGATGAATAGTCACTAGCTGTTGAGAACTGACTCATGTACAGGTAAGTCCCCAATTACATATATATACGGATCAGAGTTTCCTTTAGGAAGTGTTATAACAGATAGCTTTGCTCCCAGTCACCCACCCACTAATCATCAGTTAAACCCAAGGTATGATATAAAAGGAAGAACAAAGCTATAAATCTCAAACAATTCAAAAGGGTAAACTTATATTCCATATGCTACAAAATGGCAGGAATGTGCCATACATAAGGATTAAACAACATGCCTTGAGATAGTCAGCACATAAATTAATTGCATCGTAAATTCAAAAGAAATGTAAAAGAAAAAGAATTCAGAGCAATTTGTTCTACCCTCCACCTTCCCTGTGAGTAAGGTAGGCATTTCTTCCTGCTTTATGATTCCATGTGGGAGGATTTCATGAGATGAACTCCCCAGCTTCTCAGCCCCTTACTCACTCCTCTCCTCAGCAGGAGGAAAGACTCCTCTGAGCAGCGAAGTTTGGAAGAAGAAATGGGCATGCATGTACAGCTCAGCCCCCTCATTCCCCACACCGTGCACAAATTCAGCCCCACTCCTAGACTGTAAGACAGATGGGGCAACGTGCACAAGGAGAGGCCAGGGGTTGCTCGGTGCTGTCAATGCCTGCCAACCTGCCAAAGGACTACTAGCACACCCTCTTGGGTGATAAACCAAAAGCTGCTTTCTTCAACCTTGCCTCTACAGTAATAAAGCTGCTTCCTCTCCAGCTTATTTCCTGTGCCTATTTCTCATGTGTTTCCAAACTGGGTGGGGAAAGGATATTACCTATTAGACCTCTGTCTCAAGTTATTTTCTGCTGCATAACAAATGCCCCCAAAACTTACCAGCTTAGACCAATACCATTTATTAGCTCATGAGTCTGAGAGTCAGATTTGTAGTTCCTCTGATCTAAGCCAGCTTGGCTGATCTCTGCTGGCAGGTTGGCTGGCAGCTGGCTGATCTAAGATGCCCTCATTCACACATCTGCTGGTTCATTCCATGTGCCTCTCATCACCCAGCAGACTAGCCCAGGTTCACGCACATGGTGGTAATGAGTTCCCCAGAGAAGCAAGAGAGGATAAGCCCCAGTAGAGAACCAACTTTCGAGTCTCTCATTGTGCCATGTTTGCAAATTGTTCCATTGACCAAAACAAATCTCATGGCCAAGGCTTAAGTCATTGAGAGAGGGGACTACCGAAGCATGTGGACACAAGCTAAGAAACTATTGTGGTCATTTCTGAAAACAATCTATCAGCTTTAGGTTGTTTAAAATAAAATGGTCACGAATTCTTTTCCCACTCTTCCCACCGAGAGGTGGAATCTACATTCCCCAGCACTGAAACTGAGCAAGCTTGTGCCCACATGGACTTAACAGAGTCACAGTGATGCTGTACGATTACCCAGTCTACTCAGGCTTCTTCCTGGTTCTCTTGGAACACTTGCTGTCAGGATGTTCTCTCTTGGAACACTCCCTCTCACAGTCGCCTTGCTGTGAGAAGCCCAAATCACACGAGGCCACACATAGATGGCTCTAGTTAACAGTCTAGCTGAGCTCACCCCTTGAATCATCCCAGCCCAGGAGCCTGACACATGAGCGACAAAGCCTCCAGAGGACTCCAACCCCCCAACTCATGCAAGTTGCCCCCAATCACTAGAGTCTTCCCAGCTGAGGTCCCATACGTCATGGAGACAAGCCAACCCTGCTGAGCTCCAACTGAATTCTTGACCCACAGAATCCAAGAGCATATAACAGGGCCGTTGTTTTACTCCACTAAGTCTGGGGTGGTTTATTGGGCAGTAATAATAACTGGGCCACACAACAATGTCAACGTTTGCTTTCCTTCATAACCACAGGATTGGGTTACTTCTTTCAAGCTGAACAGAGGCATTAGTAACAGATGGTGCTTGATTACCAATAACTTTGTTTGCCTTTGTGGGATTTAGAAAAAGTATTTTTAAATGATTAACACAGAATATTCAGATAAACTTACCCAATAAAGAAGAAGCTTTACTTCTCAATGAATTTCTCTATGTCAAACTGTGCTTATTGTACATTAGGTACTTATGTGATTATTAATTAGTTAATTCAACAAATATATATTAGATGTTAGACACTATTTTAGTTGCTATCATTTAGCAATGAACCATACAAACTGAGTCTCCGTCATTATAGGGTATATATTTGGCTAGGAGCTAGAGACAATCAACAAATAAATATACAATAATGAAAAGAAGCAAACATTTATTGAGTGCTTACTACGTGCCAGGCACTATTACAAGTGCTTTAGATGTTAACAAATTATTTACAACTCATCACAACCCTATGAGATCAGTACTATTATCCTCATTTCAAAGAGAAAGAAATGGAGGCACAGAGAATTAAGTAACTTGTTGTCTTTTTGTTTAGACATTGGCAACCACATGATAAATCACTGACAACTGCATATATAGGATCATGGATATGTCCCAAATAATAAAGCAGGAAAATATACAGCCTGCCTATATTTAACCAATTCCATCCTCATCTCCAGCATTTACTGAGCACCTGCTGTGTATCAGGTATCACCCTAGGCTCTTTTTTTTTTTTTTCCTTTGCGGTACGCGGGTCTCTCACTGTTGTGGCCTCTCCCGCTGCGGAGCACAGGCTCCGGACGCGCAGGCTCAGCGGCCATGGCTCACGGGCCCAGCCGCTCCGCGGCATGCGGGATCCTCCCGGACCGGGGCACGAACCCGTGTCCCCTGCATCGGCAGGCGGACTCCCAACCACTGCGCCACCAGGGAAGCCCCACCCTAGGCTCTTGATACACTACCGTGAACAGGACAGCCATGTCTCCCATCCTTACAGTTTACGCAGGTATATGCACATTTGAAATCTTAAGGCTTCTTCTTAGTATATCTCTATGCTATTCTTCTTTTAGGAGATAACATCCCTTGAGACTTGTACCACACTTTCTCCAGTCTAAATTGCCATTTAGTGCCACAACTATAAGAAAGTATCTGTGACTATTAATAAAAGCAACAGGTTTCCAAGCATTTCAAGTTCATAACACTAGATCCAAAATCCTCAAATGTAAATGTATAAATTTTATGAGACCCACACGCATTAACAAAGTAGGAGAAATAGTACCTCACATCAGCCAAACATCTGGATGCGTTTCCATGTTTTATCTTCTCTACTTAAGTAAATGTTTGACATTTTCTATTTTTGTAACACTTCTCTCCTAATGATACTCACCTCAGAGACATGTAGCTTTCAAAACTCTCCTAAAGATACTAACCTCAGAGATACATAGCTTTCAAATGAGTTCAAGACTTAGGTTTTACAGCATACCTCTCTTAGAAAGAGAGGAAGAGAGACTAAGTTATTGGGCATTTTTTCCCCACTTCCTGGGTACACAACTGGCTCAAATGATCCTGTGACTTTTTCAAGGTAATAATTACAGCCAACAACGACCTATGCTTTTACTAGGCGGCTGCTGGAAAAGGAAACAAAATAGATGACCTACAAAATGGCAAATCTTGTCTCCTTTTCTGGGTACAAGAAGCTAACTGTTGGTAGCTTGCAGAGAACAAGAGTGGGTTTACCCATTGCTTTATACCCCCTCAAGCCAGCAGGCAGCAGCTCCCCGTGGCCACCTATGAGTCAGTCCTCTCTCTCTACTCGGGGTGAAATTTCCTGCTCTCACCACTAATGTATCCCTTTCTGTTCCAAAGCAAAGGATACTCTAAAATACCAGGGTGTTCCCACTACCACAAATTTCAATATAATTTCATTGTGGGAACAAATGGTAACAAAAACCATATGACGTTCATTCATGATGGTTTTTAATCTTCACTGGAAATGAACTGGGTGTTTACTATTTATTCTCCATGGATACTGCAAGAATTAGAGACAGGAAGACATTTCTGTTTGAAACTTGAAACTTCAAAATGTAAAACCCAAGTTATTTTCTGATACTTAGAATAAAGGCATCCTTAAATATTTTCCTAGAGTCCTCAAGAGTAATATTGGTTCAATCATGCTAGAATGTTCTATAATACAAAGTTAATGTAGCCTCATTTTAAAAATAGTGTATTACTCAATTAATAACTAAATTTAATTTGTCTTGTAAAATGCAAGTGTTATAAAAGTGTTATAAATATCTTTCAGAATAAAAGCTAATCTTTCCTTAAAATGGTGGTCTTAAAACTGAGGCATACCTTTTCCTATACAGCTCTCATCAGCTGCCACATACTGTGAAGGAAGCTTGCGTAACAAACTTGGCAGGGTTATAATCACTTGCTTTTGGTGGTATTATATATGATTCGCATGAGTATTTCTGTTTCCTATTTGACAGTTAAAACCATTTAACATAAGTAGTACCATCCTAGCCAATTTCACCTCAGATTAAAACTTCCTCTTCAAGACGTTTTTCCAATAATAATACATTTTTACAATACGTATAATCCCAACGGTTAAGAATCCGCCTGCCGTACTTCCCAGGTGGTTCAGTGGTTAAGAATCTGCCTGCCAATGCAGGGAACACGGGTTCGAGCCCTGGTCCGGGAAGATCCCACATGCCACAGAGCAACTAAGCCCGTGTGCCACAACTACTGAGCCTGCACTCTACAGCCCGCGAGCCACAACCACCGAGCCTGCACGCCCAGAGCCCGTGCTCCGCAACAAGAGAAGCCACCGCAATGAGAAGCCTGTGCACCGCAATGAAGAGTAGACCCCACTCGCCATAACTAGAGAAAGCCCGCGTGCAGCAACAGAGACCCAACGCAGCCAAAAAAATAAATAAACTATTTAAAAACTAGAAATGGGGAACCATGAAATTCATCCAGTTCAATCCTATAGTTTCCAAGATAAAGACTCTAGACCTAGAAGTTTACTCTACGAACTATGATTTAAAAATTAAAAAAAAAAAATTCAGCTGCATGGTTTGCCCAAATTCTAAAAACACTCACTTTCAAATGGCATCCCTCTGGTTCTAGAGTTTCTCTGGAAGATCACAGGGGCCACCCGGGGGCCTAGGGGTTCTGGCTGCTCATCTCCTCTTTAACCAGATCAGGCCTCATTTCATCTGTTTCATATTTGGAATAAAATTTCATTTGGAGAAAGAATGCCACTGCTATAGCAAAAAGCAGTGCTTTGGATACCTGAGCCAATTGTTATTTTTAAATCTAGTACAAACTTAGATTTTTTTCATTCCAACAATCCGAACAGCATCTTAGGGTGGTGAAAAGGCCAGGGGAAGCAGTGTGTGTGAGGGGGCGCGTCAGCAGTGTGGCCCTCAAAAAAAACAAGAGGATAACCAGGCTGCAGCTTCCCCTGGAGGTGCACTAACCCTGAGTGGTCATCGTATCCTTGCCAAACGAATCAGCTACAGAATCAACAGGAGCAGAGACATCAGGGCGGTGCCACATGCACTGAAGCCCCCAAGCATGGATGAAGGGGCCTTATCTACAACAGATACTGACCACTGTGCCCACCTGAGAAAACTCTGGACCTGGGGCTGTTAAGTAGACCTCACCTGATTTTGTTCATGTTTTCACCTTTGCCGGAGAACATTTCACTTCTACAATCACAAATCATGACTAAAGAAAGCTAATAAATCTGTCTCTACCTAACAGGTGTACGACATTTCAATTTTTTAAACACACTGAAGACAAAATTCTCACAGTAAAATTTGAAGTACAGGTTTTTCTCATTTTATCGGGTAACTGTTACCCCAAAAGTCATTAAATTAAAATCAATTATTATTTATATTTTGTTTTTAACCACAGAGTAATTTTGTTAAAGAAAATAACGGTTGGAGAATCTTTTTTATTACTGGATTGGCTTGAAGACCTATAGGATATAAAATACAGTTGGGCTAATATTTATTTCTTTAGCAGACTTCTAAAAAGTTTTTCAAAGGCAAAGACTTTAAGTGGTCTTTTAAAAAGATTTAGAAATTAAATATTATAAAACAATCTGAAATGCATAGGTTAAAAATTTAAGTATAAGAAAAGGAAATGTATTCTTAAGCCTATCTCTTAAAGACCCAAGTATCTAAAATATTCTGTTATATGTTTTACTATTCTGAACTTCTTTAAAATACTCACAGTTACTTATCACTCCTCCCAGGGGATCGCCTTTAAAATCGAATTCAATATCCATGTATTTGCCCTGCCAAAGAAAGACTTGGTGAGTTTTCAAGTTCACCTCAAAATATTCAGTCAGTGTATCTTAAAGCATAGCATAAGCCCTTTATGCATTTGTTTAAATGTAATTAAGAAAGACACAGTTTATGTAACCATGATGCAAAACAATGTGCCTCCAAAAATAATTCATACTAAATACCCCATTAGCTCAAAGTGAGCATATCTCGTTGCTAATTTAAGAACAGATCTTCTCAGCCATCATAAGACTTTTGGATAAGTTTCAAATTTCTCAAGGACGTGTGTCTTCAATTCAAGAATAAAAACCGGGAAAATTAGTATTCCTTGAATGTGCACTAGCTGGCAATATAAATTATTTCATTTTTATAGGCAAAGTAGGTTGTAAGCCATGGCTAGACATTCCAAACACACTGGACAGTGGACAAAATGGAAGACTTCAAGTTCTGTTTTTATATCTACTCAAATCAAATGCATGATTATGTGGTGTGACCAACTCAGAATCAAAGGCTCATCATTATTACCTTCTTTGGCTTTTAATCTAGATTATACAGAAATATATAACCCATGTTCACATTACACCTTATAGATGGTACCTTAAACACACAGAAACACACATGGAGTCTTACACTGTGATTTTTAGAGAATGGGTCTGGATTGTCTGGTTAAAGAGCAACAAATATATCAAAATAACCCTGAGAGCTGTTTTTTGTTTGGAAAAGGGTGTGTTGATCTAATAAGTAGTCTTTGGTTTTGTTTCATGTTCTACCTTAGTCAGATCGATGGTTTGTAAATAATTCTCCCAGAGAATTACTTTAATTCTATTTTCAAAATAATGGTAAGGGAGGAGAAACATGATCACATGGCACACAATCAACAATGTAATCTGTGATTTTTTTATTAGCTCGTGCATGCTCCCCCACCTTCTCCTTCTTCATTGTCACTGGTCATCTGGCCTTTGTAAGTCTTCACTTGCTCATTAAGCAAATGTTTATCAAGCATTTCCTGGACACTAACGGAGGCACAAGGGAAAGCAAGGCATCACTCCTGCCCTCAAGGAATTTACAGTCTGGGGGGGAAATGAAACATAAATGGGACATAACCATGTATAGGGATACATCCTACAGTGGGATCATGGTGCCGGGCGCAAAGAACAGGGGACAGAGAGGGAGGAGGAGATCTGCCCGACCTTAAAGGCGAAGTAGCAGGAGAAGTCAGGCAGGCAAGGAGGCAAGGGATCAGGAAGGAGCAGGCATAAGCAGTGGCATCCGTGAGGATGGTGGGGGAAGTCAGAGCACATCATGACACCGACATTTTCTCCTGACAGCCAAGTTGTGTCATTAAACGTTCCTCAACAAGGACACCATGATCAGACTTGCCTCTTTACAAGACCACTCTGGCTAGTGTGGAATGGACTGGAAAGGACCTATCAGATGTAGCTGACAGAGGTGGCAGCAATTAGGGGAGAAACGCTGGTGGCTTTACGCCGGAATAGCAAAAGAGGAAAGTAAACAGAGTTGAGAGCTACCCAGAGAGTCACGATGACTGGTCATGGTTGGATGGAGAAGGTAAGAAAGGAGGGTGTTCAAGAATTTAAAAGTCCAGGAATGTGGCCCAGGCAACTGAGTGGATAGCGACACTCTCCAGGATGCGAGGGGACACTGGAGGCAAAGCAGACATGAAGGAGGGAGAAAGAGTAACTTCACAAGAGTGTCAGAGGATGACCGTATGAGAGGGGATGATTTTGGTGGCAGGTGGTCCCTGGGCAGAGGAGGCGAAAGATCTCGAGTACAGATGCAGAGAGATAAGTGTGAGAAAGGAGCGTGTATACTACTGATATGGAGACAGGAGAGGTGCCAAGGAGCAGGGCTAATTTGGTTGGAGAGCTTGGAAGAGGATGATTTCTGTGAAGCAGGCATAACAGCATCAGCTGAGAGTAAAGGATAGAAGCTTTGAAGAGAGTAGAGCAAACACTGTGGAGAAAGGAAAAGGAAGCTGACCAGGGCTAACACGGAGAACTCAGCTGACGCCCACACTGATGACTCCCCAAACGCTTGGTTCTGGTCCTGGCACTAGACTACTCACAAATAACCAGCGGCTTCCCACCACCTACAAAGTAAAGTCTGAGACCCTGACCCTGCTACTCCAGGCCCTCCAGCTGGGGCCCGGACCCACCTTCCCAGCCCTCTGGCCCACGGCTCCATTCACAGACTCCCTGGCCTGGCCATTAACTCTGGCAAATGAAGGTCCACACTGGTTTCTCTCCTCAGTTTCTCAGGCTGTACTGCCACCTCCTGCTGCCTGCCACCCCATTTTGGCTTCTTTAAATCTTATGGACCCACTCAGGACTGTCCCCTGCCCCAGACTCCTCCAGCTTCTCTATTCTGAGCTTCCATAACACTTCATCTATACTTTTCAATGGGGGACTTACTAGTTTATGTGTTGTGTTATAATTATTTTCAGCCATGTCCATTTTTCCTGACTAGTTTATAAGCTTCTTAAAAATAGGTATTCAGGGCTTCCCCAGTGGCACAGTGGTTGGGAGTCCGCCTGCCGATGCAGGGGACACGGGTTTGTGCCCCGGTCCGGGAAGATCCCACATGCCGTGGAGCGGGTGGGCCCGTGAGCCATGGCTGCTGAGCCTGTGCGTCCGGAGCCTGTGCTCCGCAACGGGAGAGGCCACAACAGTGAGAGGCCCGCGTACCGCAAAAAAAAAAAAAAAAGGGTATTCATTCATCAATAAATCAATGTTTTCTGAGTGTCCACTATGGCACCGGCCCTGCTCTAGCTCCTGGGGCCACATCAGTGAACAAGAGGCCGAGGTGCTCGCTTCCTCCACGCCTACTCTCCAGGGCCAATGATGATGTAAACGGGGGAAGGGAGCACATAACTCCAGAGACTGTTGAATGCCTAAAATAATGAAAATGGGATGAAGTCACAGAGTCTCCAGACAGCATCATGGAAGTGACATCTGAGATAAGACCTAAATGATACGAGACGCCAGCCATACAAAGATCTGGGGACAGAATGCATGGTGTAGAAGGACCGGCAACAGCAAAGGCCCAAGTCCAGGAAGCACTCGGCACACCTGCCGGGCACAAAGGCCTGTGTGACTGAGGCCCAGGGAGCCGGGGAAGGCTGGGCCGGCCCACCTTGCGTGGGGAGGCTTGGGGGAGCCCGGGCTATATTTTAGGTGCAAGGGGACTGCAGAGGCTGTCAGCCGGCAGGGGACGGCAGCGTGTAAAGATCGCTCCGGCTACTGGTGGGGAAAAGACTGCAGGCTGCAAGAGGATACGCAGGGAGACCTAAGTTTAACTATGTTTAAAAGAAAACCCGGAGGTTTCAAACAAATGAATGAATTTGTGTGTTTCTATTCTTACTGAATAAGAGGAGTGGTAATGAGATTTTCCAGACCCTAGAGCGCTCTCTCCCACACTCTCCAGTGCCCCAATCAGCTCCTGGCACACCGCAGATGCTCAACAAAATCCCCCTCCAAAGTCCTTAGTCGAGAACAGTGATTTTCGAAGCCTTAAACTGTTTTTTTTCTTTTTTCCCCAAAGCAATGAGTCTCTCTTACTAGAAGCTCAATATGCCAAGTTAAAGTGCTGGGGTGAGGGTCACTGTGAGGCACCTCCATGGGAACAGTGGTCCACACTGTCAGCTACAACGAGGTGCAGGGTCTCCCAGGTTTCTCAGCAAAGAGATCAAAAAATTTATTCGGAGTTAACCTGTCAGACACAGCTGAAGGAAATGTAATTTCCCTGGAGTCATAAACCTCTGTTATATATACAGTAGTAATTTTAAATATAGTAGAGTCCTACTATAATATTATAACACAGACTTGAGTATACTACTGGTCAAAGTCGCACCCACAAAGCAGAGAAATTACTAAAAACTGGGCATAAAATGATTTAGCCTATAATCAAGTATTAATCTCATATCTTAATACCCATGTTATGATAGGATTTCTCTGAAGTTACTTAACAAGCCAAAACACCTGCCAAGCCTTTCGCTAGATTTTCCGATGTCTCTAAGTACCAGTGACTCTTTAAGCAATACGGTTTTCTGTATTTTTATGGCCTACAGACTAAATATATTCGCAAGTATTTTTTTTAAAGCGTGTGTATATGAGATTTGCCAAGAGCAAAAATAAAATCTCTATCCTATAAAGAAGCTTCATCTATTGGAATTACTTCTATCTGCCCACACTTTGCGTCTAATTCTATTTATGTAATGAGATTAGTCATGTTACCACAACAGGAAAAGGCATGGCTCACATCAGTTTTAACAACTTAAGGGGCTAATCCAATGGAAAAAATTCACTGCCTTGGAATTAGGAACCTTAGCCTTCCACTTTCCAATCTATCAAAACGATCTCCACCTGAGGTCATTTGCATGCCTTAAGCACAGGACAACGCCAATGAGAAAAAAGCAGAAAGGGGGCTAAAAGAAGCTGGGGAGTGGAGGTGTGGGGATGCAGGAAGGGTGTCTGGCAGCGAGGCACAGACGATCATCAATAATGGTCCCAAGTAATGTATATGAGAAGACAGCTTATAAAGTAAACGATCTTTTATTATGAAATTTATAAAACTGGCTCAACTATAGAAAAAAAAAGCCATCAATTTCAAAATGCCACCATCACACTCACCATATTTCCCCCAGCTGCCTCCAGGCAGTGTGTGTCCCTGTCAAGACCAGAGGCAGGAAAGAAGGCAGCACAGCTGGGGAGACCCAGGGGCTGATGTGCCAGAGTGTACACTGCAGAGGTGGGAGATGAGGCTGGAAAGGTTTCCACTATGGGAATTAGCATTTTCCAACTCAGCCCGACTCAAAACATCAATTACCTTCAGTTTTTACTATTCAGTCCTCCCCACACCCCCCATTAGCAGCCAAACTTATTGATTTTACCTCTATAAAGTTTTAGAATACACCTCCATCCTTTCTGGTCCCACTGAAGAACAGACAAGAGCTGTAGAGTATACAAACTTGACACCTAGTTTACCCTTCTTTCTATGGAATTTCTGAGTCTTAATCTAAATATCAAAACTCACATTAGTAAAGAGTTACTCTAAACAGCCTCACTGAAATTGCTCATGGAATTTTATGATAGATGACAAGAAAACATGCAAAAAAGATAGCTTGTCACTCCAAGAAGAATTAAAAAGGAAAATTCCAGAAAGCAGAAAAACAGTCCTTATAGAACTTTTAGCTTATGTCTCAATATGGTGTTTCTTATTTTTTAAATGTGTGTATTAAGAAATATTAAACATCTACTGGTTGTTTAAACACACGAGGTAAATATTAGTGTTAACACTTATGCTTATACAAATACTTACAAATCTAGAGGAGTTGTCATTCCTTACAGTCTTGGCATTTCCAAATGCTGGTAGGAAAGAAACAGATGTGTGGTCAAGTGACAGAAAAATAATTTCAAGCCAAAAAATAAAACAAATGTAATATCTGACATCCATAAATCCTAGAAATGCAACTTGTAGCAATGACATTTCTGTCCAGAAAATTTCCATAGAAACTACTTAGCACGAGTCTTAATAAGCTGCTAAAGCTTCCATGTCTTTTTATAAGTTCACAGAAAGAGTCATGCCTATGATTCACAGAATTTTTTTCAAGTACTACTGTAAACTTAATCCTGTCTAATTCAACACATTTTAACTGTTTTGATAGTAGTCAGCTGAATGGCGAGCAAGCAGGGCTTCTGTGCTCTTCTACTGTTATTAACAATGGATAAGGTTATTTTAGAGATGATTACTTAACATTAGCAAAGGTTTTATGAAACTCAATTGATGAGGTTTTCAGGTGGAAAAAGGCATGAGAAACTTTAAATTGTTTAAGTTCGAAATAAAAGGTATTTAAACGTGATTAAATATATAACTGAAATACAGAAAGAGACTTGGAAACATCATCTCCAATAGGCTAAAAATACCATATAGTTTCATTAGTTTATGTCCATCAGACCTAAGTGAAACTTTCCAGAAAAAAAAAAAAAATCAGCCCACAATGCAAAAATCCAAGTTTGTCCCAATCTTAGCTGCTTCGAGGAGCTAGAATCTCCCACAGGACGCCCTTTCAAACGAGAGCACATAAGAACCACAGGATGACACTGCCCCAGGCACAGAACGCTCCTGTTTGACAAAGGTATTTCAGTGTCATGAGGTAAAATGACTGCTTCATCAAGCTTGCGCACAAGATAGGAGCAAATTAATCTGGGCCTTGGTAGTAGAGGATGTAAGTGGAATAAATGTAAGTCGTATAAGAAGAGGGGATCCCTGTTTGATGCTCTGAAGCCTAGCAGTGCACCTCAAACTTTAATGTGTAAACCCATCACCTGAGGATCTTGTTCAAGTGCACACTTTGTTTCAATGAGTCAAGGGATGGGCATGAAATTCTGCTTCTCTACCAATACCCTCCCACCCCACCCCGAGGCTGTTACTGGGATCTGTGGGCCACAGGGCAGCAGCAAGGACTGCAGAGTGATGCACGATGATGTGGCAAACAGAAATGAATCTTTAAATTAAGAGGTCGGGCATCAAATCCCTGGAAGCCGCCACAACTTCATTAAATTAAGATTAGCCTAACAAGAGCTCACATGATTAACAATGGCTAAAAGCTGGTCCAAGTTTTGAAAGCAATCACCTGATCAAGATGTGTAACGCTCACTGTGGATATTCAGTAGCCAAACCTGCTGTGTTATATTTCACGTTAGCTAGTATTTTTATGTTTTTGATTGTAAAAAAAAAAAAAATAATAGTTGCCTCCTGCTAGTTAAGACAAAATTTAAAGTCAACACAGGGCAAGTTCTTTGATTCAGAGATTCCACTTGGAATGGGTATGGTTTCGTAGGTCTCGTAGGTCCCTGACACCAAATTCTCTCTTCAACAGAAAATAAGCTGAGATGTTATATTAAGTAAGGAAACCTGCACATGGGAAACACTCAAAAAAGGATGCTGAAGAGGTTCACATCCTTATCCTACGTCCACCACCAGCTAAAGGATTTTAATAAATGCAACCTTGATAATGGTGAGTGTTGACCTAGTCATCATGAAGACCATGACATTTTTCGTGTTTTCACAGGCTAGATCTTTGTGGTGGGTGTCAACACGCAGGGATGCCATATTAACTAATTTGTACAGCCCCAAAGTCCAGCACGAGACGCTGACACATAACGGAGAGTTTATTGTGGCTTGAAGGTCAAGGGCAAGTGAAGGAATTGCTTCAAAAAAACTTTATTCAGGGTGCCATTTGCAAGCCATAAACCATCTTTTCATCAAACAAATCTGAGTTGCACATTACTAAACACAGCTCTAAACACTAAAGTCTTTTACTGTGAGCCACAGAATCAAAAACAAGTGTTCCATTATAGAACACTTGAGACACATTCCTCAATTGTTTTTTTTAAGTTCATTGTTCTAAATGTTCATTTACAGTAGCAGCTCCAGTTAGAAAGTAAAGCATTCCCACAAAAGATAATACATGCCCACAGTAGACATTTCTTCCAGTTCCTGCACTGGGGCCTAGTTTCAAATACCATTGAATAAAGGGCCAGATTCTAATCACAGATGCAAGCTATAGCATTCCACAGTGTTTCTCCTTTAGATCACAGCATTCTGAAAATAAGCATCTATAGAAATATAACACATGTATAGCATCCTAACTAAAAGCAAAAGACAGTAAGCAAAAAGTAAAAGACTGGGATAATAAGATAAAGATAAAACACTTTCTACAACAGCTTCTTTATTTGTTAGGTCCTGAAGGGGAAGAAAGGTCAATAACAATGTAACAGGTGTTCTGGCCTTTGCTTTTCACAAGCAAAGTATTCTCATGAGTTTTATTTCACTGTCTGGAGGATAAAGATGCATGGTGCCTCCTTGTAATAAAGTGGAAGGAGGGACTAGGCCTGAGTAACAAAGACAATGGGCAGAGTTCTGTTCCTCCATACTGGGGCGGCAGAGGGGGGGTCTCCCCCCACAGAGCGGTTCTGCTTTAATCCATGTTAAATCTTGACCTTCCATGACTTCGAACAAAGGGCTGAACCACACTACTCTTCTAGACCAGAGATTCTGATCAAGGTGGTCTTGATCCCCTCAGGGGACATCTGGCATTGTCTGGAGACATTTTCAATGGTAACAACTAGAGGCAGGGGTGCTATTGGCATCCAGTGGTTAGAGGCCAGGGATACTGCTAAACATCCTACACCGCACAGGACAGCACCCCACAGCAAAGACTTATCCAGTCCAAAATGTCAACAGCACCAAGGTTGAGAAACCTACTCTACCCCAACAACTGTGTTAAATGACAACACTGGCGTGCTTACAATATAAAGCAAGGCAAAGGGCTTTCCAGCAATAGGAAGAGGCTTTGAGTTACTGTTTCCAACATAAGGATGGTTTATACTGATGGTTTATGCCAACCTCCACGGCAGAAGGGAACTTCTCTCCAGCTTTGTTTTCTGATGGTATTATGAACTAAATGTTTGTGTCCCTACCCGACCCCACCGCCCAATTCATATTTTGAAGCTCTAACCCCCCAATGTAATGGTATTTGGAGATGGGGCCTCTGGGAGGTAGTTAGATGAGGCCAGGAGCCAGCGCCCACCTGCCCATCATCCCCCCTCCCCCTCCCATATACACACACAAAGAAGAGGTCATGTGAGCACATAGCAAGATGGCAGCTGCCTACAAGCCAAGGCTTCAGAAGAAAACCTACCTTGCCAGCAGGTGATCTTAGACTTCGGAGCCTCCAGAAGTGTGAGAAAATAGATTTCTGTTGTTTAAGCCACCCACTCTATGGTACTTTGTTATGGCAGCCCAAGCTGACTAACAGACACAGATGGCCAACCACAGAATTTGAGCTCTAAAGTCAGGTTTAGGCTTTTTGTAACCCTGAGAAAACTGGTCCTTAAATATTTCTCTGGCATAGCCTTGGTTTCCCTGACAACAGAAATCACCAGCCATGGGTGTTATCCTGAATGATAAAATAGCACTGCCCTCACATTGCTCTTTTCCACCAAGTTTCTCCCAGCTGTCAAGTCAAATGCAAATATCAGTTGATTATTATTAAGCAAAAGGTAAGTAATTCAAATAAAAATTAAAAGGGAGAAAAATGATTGCAAGTGGGAGAGCTCCTTTTACACGAGTAAAGCGTTCCCTCCTTCAAGTGCGTGAAGCCAGGAGTTCCTAGGATGCCGCTACCTTTTGCTCAGCAGGTCTGGGCCTGACTCTCCCCCTCCCAGCCCACCAGGTGTCAGAAGTGCCCGGAAAACTGGATTTACCGTTCCAGTCATACTGACCCAAGGTACACAGAAAATCCTACCTTCCAGGACTGGGTTGGACTGTAAAAGCTGTTCTTTGACTTGATTAACTTCTGCTCCTTTTCCACAAACAGCTGCTACGTAGGACATAACAAGCTTGCTGGCCTCTGTGGATGAAAACAAGCCATATTAATAAATTAAGCAGAAATCTTTTTTTCAACTTTCAGGGGAAAAGATTTGGGAGAGAAGGCCCACTAACAGTGTTTTCAAATGACTTCACTCCTGGGAGCAAAGAATGTTTTGGGAACCTTTAAAAATATTCGTGCTTTCTATTCAGACATGTCATTGATTCAGATATAACAGGAATTGTGCTTAAAGGTTATCACTGGGCTGCTAAAAAATTGGCTGAGTAAACAGAGCCAACAAAATCTGAGGAGGACTATCTTCTTAAAGCAATTGTTTCTTAAAAAACTAAAACTAGAGCTACTATATGATCCAGCAATCCCACTCCTGGGCATATATCCGGAGAAAACCATAATTCGAAAAGGTACATGCACTCCAAGTTCATTGCAGCACTATTTACAATAGCCAAGACACGGAAGTAACGTAAGTGTCCACTGACAAACGAATGCACAATGAAGATGTGGTATATACAAATAACAGAATACTACCCAGCTATAAAAGAATGAAATAATACCATCTGCAGCAACATGGATGGACCTAGAGATTATCATACTAAGCGAAGTAAGTCAGACAAAGACAAATATCATATGCTATCACTTATATGTGGAATCTTAAAAAATGACACAAATGAACTTATTTACAAAACAGAAACAGACTCACACACGTAGAAAACAAACTATGGTTACCAAAGGGGAAAGGGGGGGAGGGATAAATTAGGAATTTGGGAGCAACAGACACACACTACTATATATAAAATAAACAACAAGGACCTACTGTATAGCACTGGGAACTATACTCAATATTTTGTAGTAACCTGTATGGGAAAGAATCTGAAAAAGAATGTGTGTGTGTGTGTGTGTGTGTGTATGTATGTGTGTGTATATATATATATATATATATATATATATATTTAAGTGAATCACTTTGCTGTACACCTGAAACTAATATAACATTGTAAATTAAACATACTTCAATAAAAAATAGATTTTTTAAAAAAGCAATCATTTATATATAATTACTATATTATACATAGGTGATTCAAGTCAAAATTAACTTGATAACCTGGGTGTCTTTATCAAATGTATTTTTTAAATTTAAAAGAACTGTCCTTCCTCAAAAATAGTTTCTAAATAAAATTGGTTTGCTTACAATCAGATTAAATTAATTACTCTTCAAATTGATTAAAAAACTAAGCAACTAATCTTAAGGATTTGAATACAAGAAATACAGACCTTCCAGGGCATCTTCTAGTTGTTTTCATAGGCTTCACTCGTAGAACAAGTTCCCTGCTAAAAGAAGCAGGCCACCGGAGGCATATGAAGAATTCTTAGCTCAAACTGGTAAGGTGGGCCAAATTTGGTTTTATCCTTCCACTATTAGTACATGTCTCCTCTTAGCATCTGTTTCCAAGAACCTGATCCTTTTAATACTGAGTTCCAAGGAATGATGATAGATATTCAGGGGAAATGAAGTCTAAAGTCAAATGAATTTGGGGCCACAGTAAGTTAGATGAAGTGAAATAGGTTTCCTTTTAAAATGGCTTCTTAAAGGAGCATGTGCATTGTGGAACTCTGGAAAAAGATGGAGAATGCACCATCTCCCAAACTTATTTGCCATAGAATCTGTTTCTCATTCAACTGTCCTAGTTCTAATGTTCCATAATCAGGATCTGGGAAATACTCAACTATTAAATGTCAGTAGAATAAAACATGGGCCCAGGTCCAGGCAGTCAAGGCAAGAAAGACCAATCTCCCAAATCTTGCTTTCTTGCAAGTTCTCTGCTCTGGTGCCACTGTCTGAGGGCAGGAAAGCCTTCCCCAGGTGTGAGTGGCAGTACCCCTACCTATGGGTGGAAGGGGACAAACCTCAACGCTGCTCTTTCTCACAGGGAGACCTGCAGGTGACTTCCAGCCCATTTCCCACCACTGAAGAAATAATAAATGAACAGTTGGAACGCAACCTTGGGCGCATTGCCCAACATGTGCTTCAGGGCCTATATACAGCCCCAAAGCATCACCTAATAACAGGAGCCACAGAGCACCAAGAATCTATGCAGGTCCCATAAAGTTCTCAAGGGAGTGCTAGCAAATATGGTGCAGAAGAAGCAGGTGATCTCATGGAGCTGAGGATTGTGGTGGGATGCTGGGTACTTCTTCAATGGTTGGAGTTAAATCTCCCTCCAGTTTGCTTTCTGGGTAACGAGAATGGGTCCAAGTAGATTCTCTGGTGGTCTGTGATGGCGGATCTCTGCAGTCTCCTTTTAAAGACTGTAGCTGAGAAACATCAGTCTTTTCATCTTTGCAATACCCTCCCTCCAAAGGGCATAGTCCCTTAACACATCCTCCATTGCGTAAAGTTCCTGAGCTACGTTTTCCAACGTTCTCAGGGTTTAACTATTTAAAGGCCGGTGAACTGTATGGACACACGTCTGCTGCTCCATCAGGCTGAACTGGCCTCAGTCATGAACAAAGAGTTTATATACTATTACGTTTCATTTCACTTCTTGGTGCTACATTCCCCTCTACCCACCAGTTCACACTGGAACTCTTCTGTCACTTTGCGATACTCTGTTTCTAGGCTCCCTGGCTTTCAAAGTCAGGTGAGGCTGCCCTCCCAGCAAATTCCTGACATCTGTGCTACCTGGTCTCCAACTGTGGGCCAACTCTCCTGCATCGCCCACACATTCCAACCCTACAGTCTGGCCTCTGAAACAACTCACCTCCAGGCTTTCTCATCATCCTGCTTTCTCAGCAGCATTCTCTGGTCCCCATCCCCACCTACACTCTCACATGTATTTTGTATATTCTTTCTTGACTTGAATTTCTAGCCTTCCTACCCATTACACTATTAGAAGAGTGGAAGCATTTATAGACAAAACAACTCCAGACAGTGGCAAACACACACACACAAATATATACGTACATATTTTACATGAAAAGCTAAGTTTTCTTTTAGGTAAACTGGCCAGAAATAGTAAAAGTGCAGGTCAGCCTATATTGCTTATTCCAGTGATTATGAACCTCACTGCAGCCAAACCTCCAACCTCAGATACATGGCTACACCCAGTTCTCTGGAAATCCTGTTCTGGTCCAGGGTGGACACCATGGACAAACTGCTTTGTGTGTATGTGTGTGGGAGCAGACGGAGGAGGGGGAGGTGATCAACCAAGAATGAGAACTCTTTGGTGGCTGCTAGAATTGATCTGACCTCTCAGAGACCTTTTAATGGCCTGAACCAAATGGCATCAAATTCTCTCAGGGTCAAATCTATTTAAAAATGGCGCCAGGAGCAGATCTATTGGAATTTGGATTGGACCTACGTCATATGGCTGTTAAATTGTATGTAAACCCACAATATCTACTGGGATGTAAAGATTGGTTAACTTAAATTGAAACAAGGAATCAGTTTTATTAACTTTAAAATCTATTTAAGTAATTCAAATATCATTTTTAAATATACTTCGAAGATCCTTCTTTCTAAATTGTTAAAAAGATTTTATGCTCAGGTTCTTTTTTTTTTAATTTTATTTTTTGCAGTACTAAGGCCTCTCACTGCTGTGGCCCCTCCCACCGCGGAGCACAGGCTCCGGACGCGCAGGCTCAGCGGCCATGGCTCACGGGCCCAGCCGCTCTGCGGCACGTGGGATCTTCCCGGACCGGGGCACGAACCCGCGTCCCCTGCATCGGCAGGCGGACTCTCAACCACCGCGCCACCCGGGAAGTCCTATGCTCAGGTTCTTAACTATCTTCAGGAATTCTATTGCTGCGCTCATTTTAATAATTCATTTTTGGAAGCTGGGATTAAGGGTAATTTTCTCCAAAGTCTCATTGTCTAAAAGAGACAACTCATTATTTTCCTGACATAATACTTGATCTTTAACTCAAGTAGTTCATGAGATAGTCGCTACTTTAGAAAAAATAAGTAAACCTGTACGGACAAGTTGCAAGGTCCAATGTATTTTAGAGGACTGTTTTCATTATATTTCATCATGCTGCAAACAGGAAGTAACAGTTATCTCATGAGGTTTTCTGCTTCATTTCCTTTGGCTCTTCTGTGCTAAAGTTCAAATAAATTTGCATCTTTATTCAAATGTTTACATATTTATCCAAAACAAAACTCTATGTAATAACCTCTATGAATGAAAAATATTGTATTTCTGAGGAGAATCGAGAATTAAATTATCATCCTCCTCCATACTGCAAAGCCTAGTTCTTGAATCATGTGGACTATCATAGGTACCAACTAAACATGACCTTGGCAAGCACAGCATAAAATCTTAAGCATTTTCCAAGGCAATACTTTTGAGTAGACCGAATGCATTAATCTAGTAATCATACTCTCAGTGACAACGTCTTGCATGTTTGCTGTAAAAATATAAAAGGATTCTATGTAGGACAAAAAGGTGTATTCTTCACGTGTACTCAAAATACTGAAAAGCACTGCCATTCTAGATATAAGAATGCTGGCATTTAAAATTGGCAAGTCATAACAGCATTGCTTAGAACTCATTCTTAGTTCATCATTTTCTCTAACTCACAGATACTTTACATATGTAGATTTATGTGCATATATATGTTTGAATGTTGAATTTTAAAATGCATTGAGTTGGACAAACAAAATATGAAGTCTTCAAAGTCAAAATATCTTCTCACCAGAAAACAGTAGAACACCTAGGGTTATCAGATATCCTGCACTAATGAACAAATGGCCTATAACAAAACATTTCTAGATCAAAATATCTAGACCAGAATTCATTTCTATAAAGGATGGAAAGGGGTTATAGATGATCGTTTATGATTCTGGGAATTTTAAATTCCTGTTAAGGTAAGAATGATAACTAATTTAACTCTGTATACTCTGGTACCTTGCATTGGGTTGTGAATAGTATCTACTATATGTTATTATATAATTATGTAATATGTAATCATATAACCATATAAATTCATATACTATAATATTCTTTATGTAAGAAAACATTGTGAAATAGCAATCAGTGAATGAGAAAGGGAAAACAATGAAAGACATTTGTAACCATGAGGACAAAAGGATGGGAATCTCATGGGCAAGTATGAAAACCTATGCATGCAATCGAGCAGGCTCCACACAGCTACTGTGTCAGGAAAAAAAGGTAGGAATACAAGCAAGGCTTATTCTGAGGGTTTTTTTCAGAGCTAATAAATTTATCCAGGAGTTAACAAATATCGATGCATGCACGCATAGATACAAATAAAATCATAGGTCACATACATATCATATAAACTATGTCATATAGCATAGAGAAAGCCATACATTTATACACACACAAATACTGGCATATTTATCTACTTCTATACCTCTCTATCTCCTTGGTTAAGACACCCAAGTTTTTCTAGGGACTATGCTTACAAAGGTCTGGTGGTCCAGTGACCTAAAGAGTATGACTGCCTAAATCAAGCAAGTCATGTTTGTATACAATGAAACAAGGACTCTGTAACACAGAAGAACACCCTTTTTTAGCAGTCCTGAGTCTGCAGTGCTGCAAAATCACCCAGCTGCAGCACATCCAAACTGACCCGACAGGCAGCTGGGAACTGCCCCGATCACTGTACCAAAAACATGGGTCTTGCAATGAGAAACGCAGCCTCTGCTCCAAAAGGAATCATGAACGGCAATGTTTTTATTGAAATACAACTATATGTAAGTTGCTTTGCTTCTGAAAGTTGGCCACAAAATCTGATAATTCATGTCAAACACGTGAGTCAAGAGAGGCCTCTCTCACATGAGGAAGAAACAAAACAAAGCTCACGACATTTTGGCCTCGAGCTTGCTTAGCTATTCTGCTTCCATGTGGAGATGTTCAGCATTGGAAAATGCTCATGGATGTTTAGGCTACAGTCAGTCACTCACATCTCTGTTGCTGACCGAGTCAGAAAACTATCACAGATGTAGAGCAGTACAAGCTCACTTGGGGTTCAGAACCAAGGGTCTTAATGAGCAAGGCAGGCTTTGTAACTCTTTTAGCAGATGGCTGCTGTAAAATTAGAAATCAAATAATTTTTAATGCTTTCATATATCAGGATCATCTTCTCAGGCCCACAGTTTACTCTGATGGCCTTGGAAAAATGCAGTTACGATGGTTCCCTCATGTTCTGCCCCCCTGCCCCCATCGGTGCTTGAATGATTTCCCACAAACTATTTGTATTCATGATAGTGAATTGTGAGTTCACTGCCTAGAAATAGTTGGGCACTTTTATGAGGCATGATGAATTTTTTATTTAGCACAGCAGTAATGAATTAAATAGGACCCCAAAGGATTCAAAATGTTCACGCCTCTCCCTGGGTGCCCACATTATACAACCCCACAGTGTAAGAGTGTCTCCAGTGTTTAAGACCAGTAACATCATCATCTGCCAAGGGGGGTTTACAACCTCGTTAACTTAATTACTTCTTATAAAATGAGCCCTCTGATACTACATGGTGGTTCTGTATATGCTATTAAGCAAAAACTCTCACCGAAAAGAGATGCTATACGTAAGTACACAGCAGGTTCCAGGCCTTCAATAAATGTTAGTTCTCTTCTTCTTTCATTCATTCACTAACACAAAAATGCTAATAGCTACATGTATTCAAAAAAATTTTGGTGACTAAGATAATGTGACTTTTCAAAAATGGCCTGGCATTCCTCTTCCCCACAGAATTGAGAGTAAACCCCTTCTTGAAATTCCTCACACACTGTACTGCAATCTCTGTATTATTTTCCATCATTTCATGTTCCCGTAAGTAATCTCCATGAAACAGAGACATTAAACAACACAAAGTCTACTCAAAACTACAGTCTGATGACAATTAAAACCTTAATACAATTTGAAACAATTTCTGTACCCCTGCTTTCAAAAAGAAAGAAAAGTAGAAAAAGATGGGAATACGTAAGTAAAACACTAGATGTCTCTATGGAAATGGAGAGGTAGGAGATGCTACTGGGATCTATAAATGTAAAGAAAGGGCTGAGCAGCTACCAAAGAGTATAGCTGAGTAGATACTTAAAAACAGCAGCTCTCAGGAGTAGTGTCCACTGCCCAGCACCAGGATTTTAGTGATAATGGACAAGTGAAACATCGCCGGGTTTAAAAAGCACAGTAGCTCAAAAACAAGACAAATGCTTCAAGAGACTTCTGAACAGTTGCTACTCAAAGTATGGTCTGACAACCAGCACTACTCAGAAGCTGGTTGGCCCCTGGACTGCTACTGGTCTATCTACACATGAGAGTAGGCATTGAGAAGTCTTTGTAGCAATTTGGTAGTTTATTTTGTCTGTGGAAACTAAAACCAGAAATCAGGGCCTGAATTTTCTATGTCTTCTTTTATTTTATTTTTCTGGTATTGGTCAGCAGCAGACCGCAAGAGAAGGGAACCTGGAGCTTCCCAGTGGAAGGTTTGGGATGTACTGCTCCAGGCTGTCTGTGGTACCCTCTCCAGCCTCTTGCTGAAGCAGCACCTGTAAACAGAGCTTCCTACCAGAGGAGGAGGTGATGACCCTGTGAAGCAGCTGTCCATTCTTCAGCTTATGACAGAGGGCAAAGGGGTCCTAGAAGGGACTAAATCCAGGGAAGACGATAGGATTTCAAGTGGTGAATGGGACACTGAAACAAAGAGGACAAGTTATTGACCAGAAAAATAGAAGAGAAAAGAGAAGAGAAAAATATAGAAAAGAAGAATGAACTCCATGTGCCACTAGATTTCCACCAGAGGAATAAGGTGTTTTTGTTTCTCTCAGAAAAGAATGAATGCCCTCCCCGTGAAACAGTAACAGCAACCTCCACTCAGTTTCTTAATAAAGAAGGTACACGAGCCTACCAGGAGATGGAATTTTGCTCCAGGAGGAAGCAGTATGGTTTACAACTCTCTGAGAAGGAGGAGGTCACATACTAACATGGCTCATGAGTGGATGTGCTGTCTTCTTGGAACACATGTTCCAGAGGAGATGAAGAACTGGCCAATAACAATCAAACCAGTGACCACAACCCACTTCTGATGACTCACTCAGGAACAAACTGAAACAATCAGATACTCAAAGAAGTCTTTAGACATGATGAAGAATGAGTACAAATCTAAAAAAGTAAATAGGCTTAGGAATATTTTCATCTCTTCCTCCCTTATGCTTTAAAAAAAGAAACACATGTGAAATGATATAAATAGGCTTGTAGATACAGTCAAAGGGATTGAGGTAGGGGTAGGTGGCATGAGATACGTCACTAATGCAAATGACTTCTGTCAGGGACACAGTTTTTAACTTGCCTTGCCACCATTTTCGCTGGTTAACCTGGAAGCAAACAAGAAGCTGTACTGCTTCTAAGAATTAAATTCTGTTTCACAAGAAAAGAACTTGTTAGTGACACGGAAGGAGCAAAAACTTTCCCCCAAGATACCAATGTCCTCTTAAAGTTCTTACTGGAAAGAAAGAGTTCTAAACAACCAAAGATATCACAAATTTCTGAGTAAACAGTGGTAAGAGCCTATATCCAGAGTTCAAATGAATGATCTAAAAAGGGGTGGGAAACTCTATATAATGACACTGCCTACATACAATAAACAGCAAGCCTTTTAGTGAAAAGTAACATGAGCTGCCATTAGAAGGGGGGAAAGCATGAGGGGAAGGTGAAGAACAAGGTCAAGGCTAGATCAAGCAGAATCTTGTGTAACAGGCACACGGGGTTTGGCTTATATTTTGGTGCAATGGAAACTATTAAATATTTTTATGTAAAAAAAAGCTTGATGCAAACAAACATGGAAAAACAATATACCAAAACTGATGAGATGCAGCAAGAATGTTCCAAGAGGAAATTTTATAGCTATAAATGCATACATCAAGAATAAAAGAAAGATCTTAAAAAAAAACCCCTAACGTTATACCTCAAAAAACTAGAAAAACAAGAACTAAGCCCAATCTTAGCAGAAGATACAGCTTTTTTGAGGAAATAATGAAGATTAGAGCAGAAATAAATGAAACAGAGAATCAGGAAAGCAGTAGAAAAGATTAACAAAATTAAAAGTTGGTTCTTTGAAAAAATAAACCAAATTGGCAAACTAACCAAGAAAAAAAGAAAGAGGGCTCAAATAAATAAAATTATAAGTGAAAAAGGAGACATTCAACAGATATCACAGAAATAAAGGAACATAAGCGACTACTATGAACAATTATATGCTAACAAATTAGACAACCTAGAAGAAATGGATAAGTTCCTAGAATCATGAAGAAATAGAAAATCTGAACAGACCGATTACTACTAAGAAGATTGAGTCAGTAATCAAAAACCTCCCAAAAAGAAAAGCCCAAGACCAGAACTATCTCAAACTCTTGCAATACAAAGAAGAGGGAACACTTCCAAACCCAGCATTACCCTTATACCAAAGCCAGATAAGGATACTACAAGAAAAGAAAACTATAGGTCAATATCCTTAATGAATATAAGGGCCAAAATTCACAAAATACTAGCAAACTGAATTCAACAGCACATTAAAAGGACCATATACCATGATCAAGTGGAATTCATCCGTGGGATGCAAGGATGGTCCAACACATGCAAATCAATAAATGTGATACCTCACATTTAACACATACATCACATTTTAATAGAATAAAATCATATGATCATCTCAATAAGTCCAGAAAAAGCATGTGACAAAATTCAACATCCTCTCATGATAAAAACTCTCAACAAATTAGATAAAGAAGGAGTATACATCAACATAATAAAGGCCATACAGGACAAGCAGGCAACTAACATCATACTCAATGGTGAAAGGTTGAAAGCTTTTCCTCTAAGATCAGGAACAAGACAACCCTCCCCACTCCTATTCAACATAGTACTGAAAGTCCCAGGCAGAGCAATTAGGCAAGAAAAAGAAATAAAAGGCATCAGAAACAGAAAGGAAGAAGTAAAATCGTCTCTGTTTACAGATGACAGGATCTTATGTACAGAAGATCCAAAAGACTCCACCAAAAAGACTGTAAGAAGTAATAAACTAATTTAGTAAAGTTGTAGGATACAAAATCAACATACAGAAATCAGTAGCATTTTTTATACTAACAATAAATAATTTTAAAAAGCAATAAAGAAAACTATCCCATTTCCAATAGCAACAAAAACAATAAAATACTTAGGAATAAATTTAACCAAGAGGTGAAAGATCTGTATACTGAAAACGATAAGACACTGGTGAAAGAAATTTAAGTGACACAAGCAAATGGAAAGCTATTTCACATTCGTGAACAGAAAGAATTAATACTGTTAAAACATCCCATACTATCCAAAGCTATCTATAGATTCAATACAATCCCTGTCAAAATTCCAATGGCACTTTTCACAGAAATAGAACAAACAAGCCTAAAATTCATATGGAAGCACAAAAGACCCCAAATAGCCAAAGCAGTATTAAGAAAGAAGAACAAAGCTAGAGGCATCATACTCCCTGATTTCAAATTATACTACAAAGCTACAGTAATCAAAATAGTATGATACTGGCATAAAAACAGACACATAGATGAATGAAACAGAATGAAGAGACCAGAAATAAACCCATGCATAAGGAGTCAACTAATATTTGACAAAGGAGCCAATAATATTCAATGGAAAAAAGGCAGTCTTTTTAATGAATGGTGTTGGGAAAACTGGATATACACATGTAAGAGAATGGAACTGACAAAAATTAACTACCACCCACAAAAATTAACTCAAAATGGATTAAAGACTTAAATATAAGACCTGAAACCGTGAAACTTCTAAAAGAAAACATAGGGGAAAACTCTTAGACACTGGTCTTGGCAATGATTTTTTGGATATGACACCCAAAGCACAAACAACAAAAGCAAAAATAAACAAGTGGGATTACATCAGACTAAAAAGCTTCTGCACAGCAAAAGAAATGATTAACAAATGGAAAGGCAACCTACTGAATGGGAGAAAATATCTGCAAATAATATGACCAATAAGGGGTTAATATCCAAACTACATAAATAGCTCATACAACTCAACCAAAAAAAACCCAAACAATCCGATTAAAAAATGGGCAGAAGACCTGAATAGACATTTTTCCAAAGAAGACATACAGATGGTCAACAGGCACATGAAAAGATGCTCAACATCATTAATTATCAGAGAAACACAAATCAAAACCACAATGAGATACCACCTCACACTTGTCAGAATGGCTAATATCAAAAAAACACAAGAAGTAAATGTTGGAGAGGATGTGGAGAAAAGGGAATTCTTATGCACTCTTGGTGGGAATGTAAATTGGTGCAGCCACTATGGAAAACAGTAAGGAAGTTCCTCAAAAAATTAAAAATAGAACTACCATATGATCCAGCAATACCACTCCTGGGTATATATTCAAAGGGAAAAAAATTACTATGTTGAAGCGATAGCTGCACTCCCGTGTTTATTGCAGCGTTATTTACAATAGTCAAGAAATGGAAACAAGTATGTGTCTGTCTATGGACGAATGAATAGAGAAAAATGTGGTGTGTGTGTGTGTATATATATATACATATATATATACACACACACACACACACACACACACACACACACACAACTGACTATTGTTCAGCCAAAAAAAAAAAGAAGGAAATCCTGCCATTTGTGACAACACGGATGAACCGTGAAGGCATTATACTAACTGAAATAAGTCAGAGAAAGACAAATACTGTATGATCTCACTTATATATGGAATCTAAAAAAAAAAAAGACAAATTCATAGAAACAAAGAGAAGAGTAGATTGTTGGTTTGAGACGGAGAAGGGGGAAATGGAGATGGGTGAAAGGTGATCAGAAGGTACAAACTTCCAGTTAGAAGATGAAGTTCTAGGTATCTAATGTACATCATGGCAACTATAGTTAACACTGTATTGTATACTTAAAAGTTGCTCCGAGGAATTCCCTGACGGTCCAGTGGTTAGGACTTTGCGCTTTCACTGCAGGAAGCATGGGTTCGATCCCTAGTGGGGGAACTAAGATCTTGCATGCCGTGTGGTGAGGCTAAATAAAGTTGCTAAGAGAGTAGATCTTAAAAGTTCTCACCACACACACACAAAAAAAGGTAACTCGAAACAAAATTTTTTTAACAGGCCAAGGGTTTGATCCAGTTTTCAGTTTTACAGATCATTCTGGTGTCTGTGAAAAAAAACTGTAGGCAAGCATAGGGGGAAAAGAAGAGACCTGTTAGATATTGCTACAAACAGTCCTCAAAGGAAGTAATGGTTGGTGGCTTAGTCTAACTAGAGTCGCCATATGGATACAAAGAAATGGAAGAAAGAACTTGGCATGAGATATACTTTAGAGGTAGGGTTGACAGGATTAGAAAATGGGATTCATGTGGAAGATACAGGAAAGGAAAATATCAAGGATGACTGTTACATCTCTAGCTTGAGAAACTAAGCTGATGGGTGGTCCCATTTATTGAGACCAGGAAGTTTGGGTAGGAGGGTAAAATCAAAAGTTCCATTTAGGGCACGCTTAGTTTGAGATGCCTCTGAGAGACCCACATAGACTTGTCAAGCAGGTACTGGATGTGTAAGCTGGAAGACAAAGTAAGAGGTACTGAGTGGAGTGTACAGTTTAGGAGGCAAAAACATAATCTGAGACTAGTTGTGACCGCCCTAAAGAGAATATAGAAAGATAAAGAAAGATGATCCAGAACTAATCAACACAACAACTTTTTATTTTATTTTTGGCCATGCCACGAGGCTTCTGGGATTTTAGTTCCCCGACCAAGGATCGAACCCAGGCCCTCGGCAGAGAGAGCTCAGAGTCGTGACCACTAGACTGCCAGGGAATTCCGCCAAATTAACTTTTAATGAATTAACTATATTTCAATTTTCAGTTGTCAGGATCAGTCTTTGTCCTGGTCTGATTCAGTATTTTCGTCAATTTCTTAAATTAAGACACAGAAGGAGGCTCGGGTTGGAGGATGGCATTTATTCAATCATTCAAATATGTAGTGATTGCCTAATGGGTCCCAGGCATTAAGTCAGGCTATAGAGACACAAAGATGAAGAAAACATAATCCCTGCCTTAAAGAGACACTGGAGGCTAGTTTAAAAAAAAAAAATTACCAACAAGGGCAATGGGTTTAATGGCACTCAAAAAGAATCATGTTCAAAGTATGAAGATACAGCTTAGCACAGTGGATAAAAATGGTGCCATGAATTAAATGTTTGTGTCCCCCTGAAATTCATAAGTTGAAACCTGAACCTCCAAGATGGGGCCTTCAGGAGGTAACTAGGTTTAGATGAGGACATGAGGGTTTAGATGAGGACCTCAGTGATGGGATTAATGTCCTTATAAGAGGAGGAAGACCAGAGCCTGCTCAGGCTCACTTTTAAACTCTCTCCTCCCATGTAAACTCCCTCCTCCCTCACCAGGCACCTTGACTGGACTTCCCAGCTTCCAGAACGATGAGAAATCAATGTCTGTTGTTTAAATCACTCAGTCTCTGGTATTTTGTTACAGCAGCCTGCGCTGAGACAAGTGGGGTCTCTAGAGCTATATATCTACCTGTGTTCAAGATCCCAGCTCTGCCACTTACTCACTGTGTAAGTTTAAGCAAGTTGTTCAACCTTTCTGTGGCTCAATTTCTCCATCATAAAAATGGGGATAAGAATACTTATCTCATACGTGCAATATGCTAACCACAATGCCCAACACATGGTAAGTGCTCATGTGAGTTAGCTATTATTATTTCCCAATGGCATGGCAGTGGTTCTATGGGAGGGAACAGAATCATAAACAAAAGATTCTACATGTAGGCTTAAAATAATTTTGTTGAACAATACCCAACTGAGAAAATCTGACCAAACAGAAGTTAATATACAAGAAACCTATAACACCTTGCTCGATGAAAAGACCAATATGAGTCAATACATGTAGCACATGAATAGAAGTCTCGTATCCACGTTAAGAGGGCAATAGTTTCACGATAACCAGGAGCAAATTTGAAGTATTCTGTTGACTTCTTGGGATGCAATTTTACAAAGCATATTGACAAACTGGGAAGACTCTGGAACAATATGACCATGACAGTGAGGAATTTGGGAACGAGATTCAATCCTCCTGTTACATGTTCGTATACGCACCCTCACAAGTGTACACCTCACTTCACTACACTTAATGTTCTGTATATAAATTGTATGCAGACCTGTATACATTTAGATGTATGTACATATATAGTGTAGAGCTACTGTTTATCTCCTGTACTACACTATAAACTTGACAAGGACAGGAATGGTGTCTGGCTCACCAATGTATCACTGGTACCTACTGCAGTACCTTTCACCTAGTAGGTACTCAGGAATTATTTCCTAGATGAATGAATAAATGAATGTGTATCACATGAGAAATTTTTAAAGAAAAGGGATTTTTAGCCCTAGGAAGCTTTGATGGATGACTTCAAAGAATTAAGTGATTGTCCTGTAGGAGAGAAAGTAGACTAATTTGGTAAGGTCCCAGACTGCAGAGTTAAGACGAATACATAGAGGCAGAATTCACCTCTAGGTAAGGAAGAACTTTTGTTCCCAAACCTGTGTGACAAAGTCCATAGGCCACCTTACAAAGCAGTGAGCCCTGCATCACTACAAAAGGAGTTCGGCTGTCCCTGGGGAGGACCCTACACTAAATGGTCTATAACTAAGATCCCTTCCAATTATATGAGTCTGTGCTTTCTGTTACCTTAGATTCTTACATGCCACTCTTTTCCCCTCCATTTCTGCCCATCCAGAGCCTAGAACCTGCACAACCTTGCAAAGAAACAGTGCACTATGTCTCCAAAGGCTCTGGGAAGGGAGCTGGACACATCTTATCTAGCCATTCTTTCTCCAGCTACTTTGAGGGGTAGGGAAGAGGTACTCCTTAAGAAAGTGGAGGAAGAAATAGGTATAGAAAGAAAAGCCATTTCAGTGCAGATAGGGAGACTTTAAAGACACAAATCTAACTAAGGGCTAATGAACAAAATGGATCCAGTCAGTTGACTGAAATATCCACGGGGGATTTTCTTCTCTTGAGCATCAGGAAATCAAAGTTATTAATCTGATAATTAAATAGCCAAGTAAAGTTGAAGCATTTAAATCCCACTTTGGCAAACTAGCAGAAATTACCAATGATCAGAGTCTTATCTATAAAACAAGAACATCTTACAGATGAACCAGTTATGAAAATACTATCCTCCTCTTTCATGGACTCATCAGTTCCATCAAAGAAACCTACTGACAACAGCAGTTCTAACCTGTCCAAGTTTGGACTCAGAGATCACAGCTCTTTTGAACGTCTTCCAGGTAGCTGGGCACCATGTGTAAAATCACTTTCTCACTCAAGACAATCACACAGATTGCTTTTATTAAAAGCACAAGGAAAAAAAAGCACACTCCCTCCCCATTTGAGGGGTTGTTTGATGGGGAGGTTGCCAGCCTGTCTAAAAATGTGTACAAAAATCTCAATTCTTCAGGCTTCAGAGGAAGACTTTTCTACAGTGAAATCCAGTATTTTCCTGGTGCCCTCCCTCACTTTTTAGCAGAGAGATAGTCTGTGGTTGTGGGATCTCCAAACCCAAACAGTCTTGCATTTCTTAGGGAAGTGGTGAGACCTCACACTAGACCTTGGTGTCTTGGAGGGAAGGTAAAAGACCTTGAAGTACGCAGGAACTGCAACAGAAAGGTCTAGAATCCAGAAAGAGACTCCCACATTGGTTGGAACCCTTTTGATAGGTGCCTGCTCCTTCATGTGAGAGATGAGGCAAGTCCTTCCCGGAGAACATTCCAGGATCCTAATCACTAGCCTTCCTAGCATGAGTCCTGTGAGCTTCATGCTAATAAGGCTCCACCCACCCGCTCTGCCATCGTCATTCTGTGCAGCGTTTACCCTTCTATAGGAGGAAGTAAGGTTGTCCAGTGGCCTTACCTGTTTTTCCTGCTCCGCTTTCCCCAGTAATCAGAATACATTGGTCTTTATCTTGATCTCTTAGGGATCTGTATGCTTCATCTGACAGGGCAAAGCTGCAGGAGATAATAGGGAAAAAGTCCTTAAAATTCAGCTCATTAGTATGTGTTTATCAGATATAACTAACTACAGGCTCTTTAAAGGGTCACTGATACGCTTTAGATAGAAAGCTGAGATATCACATTTTATTTCCTTCAAATTCTTGAAGTAAATAAATAAAGCTATCCATTCTTTGTGGCCCGTGTTACCTTCTCCTATGCATTCTCTCTTAACTGAAATGGTACTGATGTACCGTACTCTAAAGATATAGAGTACATGTCCACAACTGGATAATGTTGCCATTTCCAGGACAATACACTGGAGTTTCGAAACAATGAGAAAAAATATTTTTCGAACATTAGAAAAATGTTATCAAATACCAAATAGCTGATGTTACCATCACTAAGCTAAACACAGAACTACTGCCTTCACAAACAAGATGGTTGAAACTGTAAGGTCCACCAGAGGCAGGTGGTACTATAGGTTTGCCATGGTTCTTGTCCAGTCCTGTGCGCTCTATGATGACAAAGGGCCCCCTATCAAGAAAGTCCTCATGTTGACCTTCCCCTCCTCAAAATTTACTAACAAGGTAAATTTTGCTCCCTCTAACTAACTGAAAAATAATTGGGACAATATGATACTGTACTTAAAATAGGAAAGCTCCTCTTCTAATTCATTTATTAACAAGTACTTATTGAGTCTCTTATGTGAAGAACACACTAGGAATGCAGGGGAGAGAGATACAAAATAGAAAATATGTTAAGTGCAAGGAAAAGGATATGTGCAAAACATTGCAGAACCAGACCTCAAGGGGGTAGGGGTGTGGAGTAGGAGTATCTTAAGAGGTAGAAAAACAGCCCTAAAGAATTCATTAGCGGGCTTCCCTGGTGGCGCAGTGGTTGAGAGTCCACCTGCCGATGCAGGGGACACAGGTTCGTGCCCTGGTCCAGGAAGATCCCACATGCCGCGGAGCGGCTGGGCCCGTGGGCCATGGCCGCTGAGCCTGCGCGTGCGGAGCCTGTGCTCAGCAACGGGAGAGGCCACAGCAGTGAGAGGCCCGCGTACAGCAAAAAAAAAAAAAAAAAAAAAAAAAAAAAGTAACGATAAAAAGGTCTGAATTATCCAATCTGAAATGTGAAAGAAGACATGAACATCTTCCACAAAATGGGAAAAAAGAAAACACAAAACCAAACCAAACCCACAAAATGGTCTAAGGAAGCTGGAGTGCTGGAATAGGTTAGAAATTGACTTCAAGCTAATCAATATGACTTCTTTACAGAACCATTACCTCAGTCTAAAACTGTAAAGTGGAGGGAATGAATAATTGTGGAAAAGACATCTAGATTTTTTTAAATTGCATGGGATTTTAGAAAAATTTTATCACCGTTAGATTGCCAAGGATTTCCAGAAATAAGTGGAAAGAGATAAATTTTTAAAACTTAACAATGCTCTATTTAGAATTTCATAATGAGACTGATTTTCTAAACTTTAAGTTTTTAAACTCAAACCACTTTAGTATTATCAAGATTCACAGACCTTTCATTTTTACATGCCTTACACCTGAATTGTATGATAACTGGAACTAAAATAATTTCCTTGTTTTTGCAGATTTGGAAAAAAACAAAGGCCAAATATCCTAGGAGGTAGGGTAAAGGGTATAAGCAGTTGCGAGCTGCTGAAAGGCAAAGCCTGAGGAGTGATGCGCTAGAGAGATGGGCAGACTCCAAATCAGGAGAACAGAGATGATCGGGAGCCACCCAGAGGCAATGTAAGTGACAGGATCACATAGTAATCAGAGAATAATTAGAGCTAACAATAGCAGCATTTACCCTGTACCAACATGGCCCCCAGGCCCTTCATATTTAATCATTTTTTTAATTAATTTTTAAAATTTTTGGCTGCGTTGGGTCTTCATTGCTACACGCGGGCTTTCTCTAGTTGCAGCGAGCGGGGGCCACTCCTCATTGCGGTGCGCAGAGTTCTCACTGTGGTGGCTTCTCTTGTTGCAGAGCACGGGCTCTAGGCACACGGGTTTCAGTAGTTGTGGCACGCGGGCTCTAGAGCACAGGCTCAGTGGTTGTGGCACATGAGCTTAGTTGCTCCGCGGCATGTGGGATCTTCCCGGACCAGGGCTCAAACCCATGTCCCCTCCTGCATTGGCAGGCAGATTCCCAACCACTGTGCCACCAGGGAAGCCCCCATATTTAATCATTTTAAATCTCACAACAAAACTACTACGAATAAATTATTATTAATCCCATTTTCCGATGATGAAATTGTGGCAAAAAGTGAAGACAGAACTTGCTACGGTCACACTGGCAGTGTGCTCTTGACCAATGGGACACACCACCTCCGTGCTCTGGACGGAGATCACAGGGCCAGAGCACGGCATGTAAGAGAGGCAATGAGCCTGGGGAAGGGCTGGGATACAGGAAGAGCGTCAATTCAGCCAACCAGACTTTGGCTTCTCTTCAGGAAATGTGTGGTGCCATTAATAATGACAACGTACTGAGCACCTTCAATGTGCCAGGAGCTGAATGAAGTGTTCTCCTATTCATAATCAGATTTCATCCTTACAGTAGCTCTGTGAAGTGAATGCTACTTGCATCCTTAAAGAAAAAGGATCCAATGAGACTGAGAGGTGACATGACATGTCCAAGACCAGGACAGTCATAACCTGAACCCAGAAATCCTGTGTATCACATTCTTCCCCTCTCCTCACATCCTCTTACGATTATCTGTGACCTTATCCTCTGGCTGGACCAATGTGAGCCCCCAAAGAGAGTCACCACAAGCCTTATTTGTAACCGTCACATCAATGACTCCAACCAAAGCCTTGCACATAAATATAGTCATTTGTCGAATGAACATATAAAGAAAAGGCAAGAAAGGGACTTTTTCGAGTAACATGTTGCTTTAGCTTGCTTATGTGAACAATGTACACTGATCTATTTCCGTCCAGCATGTCTTCCTCACCCTCAGATCCCTTCAGCCATCCCCTAAGTAACCAGTGCCTTGCTGTGTGCCAAGGTCGAACAGTGCCTAGGTCGCTCAGTGGCCTCATCCTTCTCTAGTGTTCTCTGAATCCCCGAGGAGGAAGCAAGCATCCCCCTCTGCACCACTGCATACTGGGACAACGGACAAAACAGTGAATCCCAGAGGCAGAGGCATCCTGGATGGACAGGGCTCCCTGGGCCCCATACCCCCAACTTAACACCTACAGGACCCCGAGCAAGTCCCTCACCCTGGCTGAGTTTTCTTCAGGTACAAAATTAAAAATGTAGCCACGTACTTCCACTTAGAGGATTAAGTATACCTGTATGAAAGCACTTTAAAAGTGATCAAGTCCTGAATAAATGTCCAATGTCCTTCTGTATCGTAATTAGTTATGCAGACATCTTCTGATCCCTTACCAGAGTGTAAGCTCCTGGGGGCACAGCCTTGCTGTGTAATTAATCTTTGTGCATCCCACAGAGATATGAACGTAAGACATCGTCTATACCAAAATACGAATGAATGAATGAGTGGATCCTCTCAAGTACTGACAAAGTCCCTACTGGACTGCACTCCGTAAAGGGTGGTGAACAGGAAAGCCATGTCTTCTGTGACCTTCATAAGGGGAAGGAGAGCTTTACTTAGATTCCTTATTAGCCTTCCTCCCTCCCACTCCTCCCACCTCCAGACAAGAGCTCAGTGATGCTGCTGTCATTTTCATCAAGGGCAGGAAACAGAGGAAGGCATGTTACGGCAAATATACAAATGAACTTTTCCAACCACACACATTTGCCGCCCTCTTCATGGGTTAACACAGGCCTCTTCCCATGCTCCTAAGACTGCAAGTTAGCTTTATATATTACACTATTACCAGATCCCAAAGGATGCAAAATGACTGCTAATGTGAATAACCTCATACGATTGTGCGTGCTCATATACATGTGGACACACACACACGAGGGTTCAGAAGATCACCAAATGACCCTGGCATGGGTTTATTTCAAGTCAAAGAGACACCTAGCTTGAACACTTACTTTCCACTTGTCTATCTAGACAGAATACTTAACTGCTGTTCCCCAAACTGGGCTTGATTCATCTAATGAGGAGTATATTTTAATTTAAGATAAAGGCTAAAAGGGATAGTTATTCTGTCAGGACTCTGGAGAGTCCCTGATTTCAAACTGCCATGAAAATTTACCAATTAAAGTATTTAAGCACTGGGAAAATTGGCCTGGACTACTGGCTCACGCATCTCAAGCAGAGCATAAATGTCATCACACTTATTTCGTATAAACACGAAAGATCTTGACTTCACTGAAAAATGACAAAGGGGCAGGCAGGTCCCGAAAGACACCAGCTCCCCTCCCAATCCTGTTCTCTTTCTCTCTGGCAACGTTAGCACATGCCCATCACCACGGCCAACATTTATAACTAAACTGAAACCACATGCCAGCCTTCCCAACCACTCTACAATTAAGGAACTTAAATAAATCTTCAGAGAACTTTCTACTTAAAAACAGTTGTGACCCATATGCTTCGCATTATTTTGTGAGCGTGTCATCATTGTGATTTACCACACACAAAAATGAATGGTTTATTGAACTATGATGACGATAACAACGGGCAAACATGGTTTTCATCCCACCACATCAAGAGCGGGGTTTCACCCACTACGTCTGTCCTCTAGTTGAGCTCTAAGAATAGCGACAGCCTGACGTTTGAGTGTAAGTCCCCCCTTCATTTCCAGATCAGCTGAACGGCTGTTCGTTGAGAGCCAAACTTTCCCCAACACCACGCATGTTTGCCGCATATCTGCAAATAGCTGTATCTATCGCTTTTAGGTTTTGGAAGCTTGGTTTGGGGCTCATCTGTTATGTTCTGTCAGAGCAGAAGATTGGGTTTCATGTTCAAAATTATGTAGTCGGTGTTTATGTCCCTTCTCCACCTTATTTCTGTCCAGAATGTTAATCTCCACCGTGGCCCTGCTTTCGTGGGCATCAAGGGTGATGGCAGGGCTTCTTTTCCCCAAACTCCAAGCTCTCCACCCTGCCATTTCCTTTCTAGGTTTCTTTCACCTACTGTACAAAGCAGAAAAGATGACGTGACACCCAACACATCACCCACCACCGCCTAAAGCTTATGCTTATGTTCTCCCAAGCAGCCCCCTACTTTTCAGTCCCTCTGGCTATCCTCTCATGAGGCGCTTAAGGAATCACTCTCCAAAACGGTCAAATCCACTTGAGGACTTTTAGTTTGTCATCTCCATTAGCCAAAGTGCTTAACGGAACAAATTTTGTGTCAGGAAACTCTCCTGAACTTAGATAACTGTTTCTACCTTTCTGTTTCAGTCTTTTTCTTTAAGAGCTCTCTCAAAATGGTATTCCCTTTCATTCAATCCTGAATCCTGGAATACTTTCAAATCACACTAGGGAAATTCTGCTTCTGAATTTAACCCTCTTAAAATAGCTCTGTCTCAAAATTCTCATCTACATTGAGATCTACAAATCTCAACTATTTCTCTCCTTTCTAGCTCTGGTTTGGCCCTAAAAACTGTGTGCTTTTAAAATTAAGCAACAAGGGCTTCCCTGGTGGCGCAGTGGTTGAGAGTCCGCCTACCGATGCAGGGGACACGGGTTCGTGCCCCGGTCCGGGAAGATCCCACATGCCGTGGAGCGGCTGGGCCCGTAAGCCATGGCCGCTGAGCCTGTGCATCCGGAGCCTGTGCTCCGCAAAGGGAGAGGCCACAACAGTGAGAGGCCCGCGTACCGCAAAAAAAAGAAAAAAAAAAAGCAACAAAAAGTAAGTGTTTTTTAAAAAAATTCCTAACCTCTAAGTGTGCCACCAATTCCTAATTTCATACTAAACCCGATTAAGGGCTAAGGCAGTCCACAGCAAGGACGTGGAAGAGAAGGAAAAGGAGAAAGGGAATTGTGTGTGGTGTGTTTTGCACAGTAACCTTGAGGTCTATTTGTTTATTTGCTTGTTTGTTTTTAAAGGAGAGGCACAATGCTGGCCTTCCTTGTAAAATACTATTGCAGGTATCTGTACATCTATAATTGTCTCATATTCTCAATTCAGAAACATTCACTCGCTTGAAAAATATCACCCTGTTAAATCAGTGTTATGCCCTTCCCTTAAGATATGATAGGATGAAACATTCATCCTATCATATCTTAAGGGAAAACTTCAGGGAAAATAAGTTTTTATACTTCTTTGTTATACAAGTAACTAAAACGTTTTTCATCCTGGAAAGCTTTATTACATTCTTGTCCTGTGCCAGGACAGGCATACCTCATTTTAATATGCTTCATTTTATTGCACTTCCCAGATACTGTGTTCTTTACAAACTGAAGGTTTGTGGCAACCCTGCATCAAGCAAGTCTACTGGCACCATTTTTCCAACAGCATTTGCTCACTTCCATGTCTCTTGGTTGGTCACATTTTGGCAATTCTCACAATTATTTCAAACTTTTTCATTATTATTACATTTGTTACAGTGACCTGTGATCCGTGATCTTTGATGTTACTATTATAACTGTCTTGTTGTTTCCTATTTTTTATTTAATGTATGTACACTGTTTTTTTAAAGACATAACGCTGTTGCACACTTTATTGATAGACTACCATACAGTGTAAACATAACTTTTACATGCACTGGGATACCAGATAATTTGTGTGACTTTCCTTATTGAGATATTCACTTTATTGAGGTGGTCTGGAACTGAAGCCACAATGCCTCTGAGGTGTGCCTGTGCAAGCATGGTAAATTAACATATTTACAACAGTACAGTATTTCCTACACAGCCACAACACTGGTAAGCATTCCTAACAATCCAAGCCTCAGAGCAAGAGCAGATAGACAATAAAAGTAAGCCTCTCTTCAAGACAGACAGCAATAGGGACTTCCCTGGTGGTGGAGCAGTGGTTAAGAATCCACCTGCCAATGCAGGGGACACGGTGTTCAAGCACTGGTCCGGGAAGATCCCACATGCCGCGGAGCAACTAAGCCCGTGCACCACAACTACTGAGCCTGTGCTCTAGAGCCCATGAGCCACAAGTACTGAGCTCGCATGCCTAGAGCCCATGCTCCGCAACAAGAGAAACCGCCGCAATAGGAAACCCACGCACCACAACAAAGAGTAGTCCCTACTTGCCACAACTAGAGAAAGCCCGTGCACAGCAACAAAGACCCAACGCAGCCAAAAAAAAAAAAAAAAATTTAATATTTAAAATAAAGATAGATAGCAATGGGCATATGTACACCATGAAGTTAGAAAGATTATGAAAACAAACACAAAGAACAGAATTAGAGGGAGATGGATGGTAAATGGACCTAAATGGTTGGGAGGTTTCTGTATTTTACGTAAAGTGGTACAGTATTAATTCTATATGGATCTTGAAAACTCAAGGATGTATATTAAACCATGAATAACCACAAAATAAAACACAAAGAGGTACAAAATAACAAAAGAATTAAAATGGAATTCTAAAAGATTTCAAATTATCCAAAAGAAGGCAAGAAAAAAAGAACAAAAACAGAGGGGAAAAATAGAAAGTAAATTATTGAATGCTAAACCTAAATTCAACCATATCAATAATCACATTAAATGTTAATGGACAAAATACTCCAATTAAAAGGCAGAATATGTTAAAATGGATATAAAGGCAAAACCCAATTACATGCTTCCTATAGGAGTCATACTTAAAAAATGAAGACATAGATAGGCCAAAAGGACATAAGATGGAAAAATACATACCATGCCAAAACAACTGATCAAAAAAAAAAAAAGGGGGGGGGCTTCCCTGGTGGCGCAGTGGTTGGGAGTCCGCCTGCCGATGCAGGGGACACGGGATCGTGCTCCGGTCTGGGAAGATCCCACATGCCGCGGAGCGGCTGGGCCCGTGAGCCGTGGCCGCTGAGCCTGCGCATCCGGAGCCTGTGCTCCGCAACGGGAGAGGCCACAACAGTGAGAGGCCCGCGTACCCCCCAAAAAAAAAAAAAAAGAAGTGCATTGCACTTTCTTTTCTCTTTATACATCTAAACTCAAAGAGGTCCCTAGTTGTCATCTCAATGAAAAGAAGGATGCTATGCCATGGCATGGCATATGGCAGAGTAAAGGTGAGACTTAATTATCTCTAAAAATTATCTACAATCATTTTTCTAGGAATATTTTATCAATACTTACTTTTCTAAGTTCATATGCATTCTTATATCCTAAACATAACTAGTTACATGGGTTTCTTTTGGCTACATAATTGGAAGAGGCTTGTTTCTATTAGGTACAAAACAGAAATCTCATCAGGGATGAATCATTTTAAGATGACATCTGTTCTGAAGTGAGAACAATTAAGGCATCAAATAAAGCTCAAAAGTCAGGTTTTAAAATAAGACATGGCAAACAGGCACAAAAAGTTTCTTCTTCCTCTAGAATTACACCGGCTTCCAAAAAACAGACTCCACAGTATTTTCGTGAAATTTCATAGACTGCCTGAGTCAACGTCAATGTACACTAGGGTCTCTCATTATTTGTTAATGGGTCACTCAAAAATACTTTCTGGACAGTCCAATATAACCACTAAAGGGACAAAACCCACAAAGACCCAGTGCAGCCAAAAATAAAAAGAATTTGAATGTTTTATGTGTATAAAATGGTTCACATGTGTTATAACGTTTTAAGGAATAACAGAAATCCCTGTGTAATTAGACAAGAAATTCTCCTTCAGTATTAGAATTTACAAACAAAGCTCTTTATCTCACTGATCCACTTGCTAGTTATGCAATATTATCCAAGACAAAAAGCAAAGAGCACTTAAGGGGTAGTCTTCTTTCAAGATTTCAGAAATTCTATTTACATCTTCTTGTGATGAAGAAGCTTTGGGGCACACTCACATTCTTCGACCCCATGGGCCCGACCATTATCAAAATCATAATGGAGTTCCTCAGGTCTACCCCGGCCAAGGCCAGCTGGCTAAGTGTCCCTCAAACAACTCCCTTCTCCTGGAGATGCATGTGAAGGTGGACTGGGCCAAGGGATGACTCCTTTTCAAAGGTGGATTGCAAAAGCCAGGTATTGAAGACATGCATTAGGAAGTAGATAAGAGGTTTAAAAAAGACTAAGTTATGTCAGGAAGGAAAAGGACTGGACTTAAGATATGAAGGCAGTGAGGAGGAAACATCTGTCTTCAGGGCCTGGAAGCCACTCTTTGGAATTTAGCGGTAATCCCTTTGCCGCTAAGGACTTCCTTCTGCAAATGGTGCCCTGAGCATGAGAGGCCACAGGGGAAAGCCCTCCACAGGGCCAGCATCCTGCTTGGGGCTTGGCAGGCAGTTGAAAGCACAGATTCCAGCTTATCAGTCTTTGCTGCTGCAGGCCTTATCTCACAAATTAATGAAGTGTGGGTGGTTCCTACTGTCTTGAATCAGTCCCCTAATAAGTAAAATGGAAGAGTATGCAGAGGCTAGTGAGAACATTCACAAGGGTGAGGTTCCCAGGCACCCATGAGCTGAGTGGCATTATGCTCATTCACTGTGAGGGTTCTGGGAATGAAGATGAAGAGAATCTGTCCTCAGTCGAACAGGAAAGACACTTAGGCCCCCCAAAAAGAGGTGGGAGAAGGTAAGAAACACATGAGCGATCTCCTGAAAACATTCAAACTGGGAAAAAATGACTTTTACTGACAAAGGCATGTCATGGAAAACTGTAAAATCTTAACCCCAAGGCATATGCAAGGAGAGAGGCTGGGAGAATGCAGAGAGTAAGGAGGAAATTATGTTATTTCCCCTATCCAGAAATGAACAAAACACACCTGATCTGGGGAAAAGAACAAAGAGACAACTGGGCTCTTAATTCAAATTCAAAAAGCCCTTATAAGTATTTTTAGCATCTCTTTTAACAAAGGAATACTAACAATCATCTTTTATTACCCAACTCTCATAAAAGTAACTACACAGTTACTGTCTACAAGAATAGCCTTTCCTGAGCAAGGTAAATACAATTGAACCAATTCCCAACACAACTGTTTCTTAGCTTTTCGGCAAAATAGCTTATTTCAACCAATTTCATAGTTTTTATGACTTTATTACAGGCAACTCAATCCTGGGGGTGGGGGAGAAATCTATCCCAAGAGAAGTTATTCCAACGATCGTCCTAATTGTCCTTAGGACTTAATGATTCATTAAGTAAACAGAATGATTTCAAGTTCTCAAAATGTAAACAGAATGATTTCAAGTTCTTCATTAAAGTAAACAGAATGATTTCAAGTTCTCAAAATGCAAACTGATTTTTCAGATAGGTGTTCCCTACTGATTTGAAGCGTAAAAATGTGCCACCTTGTGTGCCATTCTGTGTGTCTTTGTGTAACACTGAAACACACATTCTGATCTAAGGCACTTCACATCCACAAACCAAACAGTTAACGACTGTTCAGTAAAAATCAACCTTTCGTGTTTACAATGTTCAAATGTCAAGCACTCTGCATCATCTAACTTTGATAGCCCCCGCCAGTGCCTGCCAGGTACACAGGATACAAGGACATGAGGTGGAGTCCCAGTTTCCCTCCAGTAAGAGAAAGAGAGAGACACAGGGACATTCGTCTGCAACAGACGATGCTGCACTGGGCACCTTGCATGGCACCACGTACTGAAGAAGTGCAGAGAAATCTGGCTTCGGTTATCGTGGAAGGTACTGAGTGGAGATGGCATCTGAATGGGAACTCCAAGTACACATTGCTGTGGTTTATTTAAAAAAAAAAAAAAAGCACAGAGGAGAGGGAGTGGGCAGTAGGGAAAGCTAACAACTTCTTCAAGCTTTGGTTTATGCATCCAGTCTTACAGAGCTGTGCAGAAGATGCCCCTTGCACAGCGTCCACAACAGAGCAGGAGCTGAATAAACGACTGAAAGGCCAGATGGGTCTAAGTTTGCATGTTATGGAATCAAGGTCATAAATATATTCACATCTGAAGAACGAGATCCACCACCATTTCATAGAGTGGATGCAAGATTCAATGAAATCAACAAATATTAATAAGATGCCTGATTATAAAAAGATACATGCACATACATACACACACATCGACCACCGGGTATATACAATGTAATGCCTGAGTTTGCATATATTATTGTGGAGAAAGGAAAGTGAATTGGCAAAATGATAATAATAATGAGACTTCCTGAAATTAACTAAATTCATATCCTGATATTGTAAGGGAAGAAACATCTTGGAAATAATTTTAAGAGAATTTAGTACTTATTAATTCAATAAACATTCTATGTGCCCCAGAGAGTGTCAGGCAGAGGAATACAAATGATGTCATCCCTACCCTCAGGTGCTCAGTTTAGAGAAAACATGTATTATCTAACTAGATAATAACTCAGTCATTCGCAGATAAGTCATTTGGTCTACGTGGCTCACTTAAAAAACAACAAAAACCTCTCTCTAAAGCACGAGGGATACCAGTACCAGAAAAAAAATTTTTTGAATCAAAATTTTACTTGACTCTTTCATCCAGGTACCCAATACCCTTCAAATCTTCCCCTTCTTCTCCTCTCCATCACTGGTTTTTTTACTGCCTTAGACAAGTTCCTCATTTCTAGTCTGAGCATCAGTTATTCTTAAAGGGATTCTCTATATCCAAGCAAGGCACTTTCACAAGCCACCATGATACAACGCTGCCAAAATATGATGTCATTTTTCATTAACAAGACTTTTCTCCCCTGTCCTCACTGCAGCCAGATTTAACTTCTTGCTTTTATGTGTTTCTGTAACAAAGTTTTTTCCCCAAATCTGTTAAACTCAAAGCAAGGTTGTATCATTCCTGTCCCCCCAAATTATGATTCTATGGAGTACTCTGATTTTAAGTACAATGCTTTTATTTTGCCTAGGCACCAGACAGAAGTACTGGACACATGTTTGAGAATTTCATAGCCGTCTGAACTGAACTGGAGTGATCCTAAGAGGCTCTCCTCCCCAGCAGGGTTTAATATGTACCTATTCCAATAAGGTCTACAAATTCAGGACAAAGACAAAATGCAGAAATCTTTCCTTTGGGTTTCCAAACAGAAAAAAACCGGAAAAAAAAAAAAAAATTACACAGGACTTCTCTGGTGGTGCAGTGGTTAAGAATCCACCTGCCAATGCAGGGGACACGGGTTCAATCCCTGGTCCGGGAAGATCCCACATGCCGCGGAGCAACTAAGCCCGTGTGCCACAACTACTGAGCCTGTGCTCCAGAGCCCACGAACCACAACTAATAAGCCCGCGTGCCACTACTACTGGAGCCCGCATGCCACAACTCCTGAAGCCCGCGTGCCTAGAGCCCATGCTCTGCAACACGAGAAGCCACCACAATGAGAAGCCCGTGCACAGCAACGAAGAGTAGTCCCCACTAGCCACAACTAGAGAAAGCCCGCACACAGCAATGAAGACCCAACACAACCAAAAATAAATAAATTAATTAAAAAATATATATATATTACACAACCAAATCCATGTCTCAATTTTAAAAAGCAACTCAGTGACTAAAGGGAGGAAATCAGAAGATTACTAATCAGACCACCGAGACAGAAGCGCCCTCAGAGAATGCGCAGGCTCCGGGCTTGGGGTGACTGACAGCCCTCTCTGAGGGGCGGACCTAGGCTGACCACTCCTCACTTGGGTGTGGCTCCCAGATGGTTCTCAGTCCCACTCCCTCCTTACCCCAGTCCTGGTCCCCTTCATACGGAAGGAAGAGGCTTCAACAATAAGGTAAGGCAGGCTCAAGATGCCAGGAGGTCTGCTCTGTACAGTATTTGGCTAACTATTGTGTGTGTGTGTGTGTGTGTGTGTGTGTGTGTGTGATGCTAAAATGTCTGCCTTTTAAAAACGGCTCCAAAGTGGCCACGTAAGAATGGGTAAACCGAAAATACCATACGACACTTGCCACTTGCTCTGCAGGCCGGCTTCCCCACTACCCTCCTCCTTCTAAAATGCAAGCAGGTCACTCTCTCCTCTGCAAGCTTCTCTGGCTCTCCACCACTCTCTGGCAGAGCCCAGCCCACACCTGAGGCAGGGGATGATGAAGCAACAATGCTTTGAGCTACCCCTGGAGGAAGATTTAGTGCCGATACACAGAAAGTGCCCTGACACTGACAAAGGGGTCTGAAACAACTCTCGTATCACTCCAGCACACAGAAAGCACTGCTCCAAATTGGACTTAAATACAGAGCATGCAAGTTTTTTAAGCCAGGTCACAATGTCTGCAAAGTGGCCGCAAGAAAATGACTGCCTTGAAATGTCACACACACACAGATCACACATATATTTGAGAGAAAGACTCAGATCTGCAAGCAGGCAGTTAGTATTATTACCACACATTTGCAGGGGGAAAAAGTCATTTGACAAAGACTGTGCTCAAAGACCAAACTTTGAGAAACTAAGAATAAAGTACTGGAAGTCAGCAAAAATCCTCCCTGATAAGCAGGGTAGGGGCAAGAGATCCCAGATGAGAACAGACCATGCCCTGAGGTGCTCTGGATACCAATATCAGGTCCCGGAAAGCTATGCACAGTGCCAGTGTACGTTTTTATTATAGAATATAAGCTCAAGACAAGTTTCTATCTTCAACACAAAATCTTAAACTTAAAAACTTCCTTCATGGATATCCTGACCAGTTTCTGGCCAGAGGGGTCAAAATCAGGCAGGCCACTCACCCAGAATCCAGTCTCTAAGAGCCTTATTTCTAACAGATTAATCCGCGCCACAGATTACAAACCAAGCAAGGCCCTTCCGAGGAGCAAGCCTAGCTCTCTCTCCTGGCTTATCTCCCTATTGGTTCCTCCTCTGCCCCCATGTCCCCACCAAACACCCTCTTCTCTTGCAAGTCCTCAATGATTCCCCTTGTTCTAAGAGATCCTTGCCTATACACCTATTTAAAAAATCCCATTTATACATCTACTGTATCTTTAACATGTGGCTTAAATTTCTGGAGACCATTTTGCTTAGTTTCCCTCCCTTGAGGGCAGAAATTATTACTCATCATCTCAGTGGCTGACACACAGTGTATGGTCAGAATAAATTTGTGAAATGAATCCTAAGATAGTCTTTTCTCCGAATCATGTAAGAAACTGACAAAATTAATGTATGGCATTTTCAAACTCTAAGTTTACCAACTATTTGTAAATAGTTGGTATATATAAACCAAGTAAGGGAGAAATTAAAAGATAGGTTATTCAAGTATGCCTATGTAAGTGCACGTTCATATCTTTACAAAAAAAGAGACTTCACAAATTTAACATACTCAAAGAAGAAACCTGAAGAGAAATGGGACTCTATTTTTTTTTTAATTAATTAATTTATTTATTTTTGGCTGCATTGGGTCTTTGTTGCTACACGCTGGCTTTCTCTAGTTGTGGCGAGTGGGGGCTACTCTTCGTTGCGGTGCACGGGCTTCTCACTGGGGTGCCTTTTCCTGTTGCAGAGCACAGGCTCTAGGTGCACGGGCTTCAGTAGTTGTGGCACATGGGCTCAGTAGTTGTGGCTCGTGGGCTCTAGAGCTAGGCTCAGTAGCTGTGGCGCATGGGTTTAGTTGCTCCACTGCATGTGGGATATTCCCAGACCAGGGCTCGAACCTGTGTCCCCTGCACTGGCAGGTGGATTCTTAACCACTGCGCTACAAGGGAAGTCCCTGGGACTCTATTTTACACTTTCTAGCTGAAATTCTTCACTTAGGTTAATTCTTATTATCTAGAAATTCTCCCTAATGCTAATCTATATAGATTCTGTTTAAAGACACAGGCAAATGGTCATCTATAATCTTCTGCTTTAGAAAGGTATGGTGTGATTATATTTGCACTGGTAACGCTCTAGGACCCTGCTAGTTCTTGATAAGTGGCAAAAGCAATTAGAGTCATTTCCAGAACTGGCTGATGAGAAGATCCTGCTTCTACTGCTTCTTAAAGCCCCCAGTTGGTAGCACTCTCCTCTCCAAAATATGTAGAGTCACTTCACAAGGTCCCTCTAAGCAAATCACCATGTTTATCCTAACTTGCTTCTCGAGTTCTGCGGCCAATATCTATCGAGTGCCTACAATCCACCAGGAACTGTGCACCCAGCATCAAAGGACATGAAGATAAAAAAGAGGCTTCTCCCTACCCTCCAGACCATCAAGTTCAAGGCTCTCCCTCGACCACGGCCTGTTGAGACTCACTCATAACAGTCCCATTCTGCTACCCCCAGCAAAAGACCGCCCGCCCCAAGAAGGAATGGAGTTTCACTGTTCTGGAATTTATGTTCTTCAGAGCAGAGATTCTACACCAAGAAAATCACTGGGACAGACAGAGGTGGGGCACTCAAAATTTTTGTTACATGAATAAACCAATAAATCTTCAAAGACCCCACACATTAAATCTTTGTAACTTAAACTGGTTAAAAGACTGCTTAGACAAGCCATTGAGATCTGACATGCCGTGGAATCCAACCAATTTAGTGACATGTCCTAGAATGATACCAAATGACCCTTAATGGAGCTTTCTATATGCCAATACCAGGCTTAGCGACAGAGGGAAATCTACAAAGGTTTGGAACAAAGCCACATTTCTCAGGTTTCAAAACTGTGACACACATTGGAGGAAGACTTCTCCACAATTTTTATAAACAGTCATTCAAATATGGAATCCCAATTCCTAAAACTATTCTATAGTCCCTAACCTTATTGCTTAAGGTTAAAAAAAAAAGAAAACACACACACACTCGCAAACACCTATATGACTGCTCTCTCCAGATATGTGTACTTCAAATACCTACTAATTGAAGAAATACCAATCTCTGCAATAACTCTCCAGACCCAAAGACTGGCACCATCCCTATACCCTACCTGGTTGCCTAATCACCACCATAAACTAGTTCCAGTCTACAGAATCTTCTATTTGTCATGTCTATGGTCCGTAACTCTACGGAGAGCAGGGGGCCATCTATTCAACTGAGTCTTGGTTTCCTTCCTCAATTTTCATAAAATGACGACAACCTTATTTTAAAATAAAGGCTCTATCTTTTTATTGACAACAGAGCATGTGGACTCTGGGCCCTTTCCAGAGAATACAACCTCTAAGGGTCTACAGACCACCATTAATTCAAAGCCCAGTTATAAAAAAAGAAAACAAATAAAGGAACATACAAAACTGTCACAGTATCACTTGAGGGAGAAACTACAATCTATCTGTTCCTTGTATTCCTGAATCAAACCAAACCATCAATAACGTAGGTACTTGTACCGGTGGTTCTCAACCTTGGACACACATTGGAATCACTTGGGGAGCGGATGTCTCACCGCCCCTCCCCCACGCTCCACAGATTTGATGGAATTCTGTGGTGGTTCTGTTGGGCAGCCCCGGATGACAATGTGTCTTATAGACTTGCTTTTCCTAAACTGTGCTTTGTTGTTATGTCCTCTGCTTCTTAGTGAAGTGGCATAAAAAGCAGCCATATAAAATTCACTACTTTATTTTCTGCAAGGAAATTTTGGGAGGTGTTGCTCAAGATGACATCCTTCATCTCATAAGTCCCATAAGACTTTAAAATCACTTTTAAAGCTAACTGGTAAGGAAAACTTTTCTTCTCTTGAGCAACTCAAGTGCTTTGATCTTATGTGCAAAAATAAGTTTGTAACTGATCATATTTCCCTTTTTGTTTTGACCACCAGGAAATGAAAAATCCAAGTTCAATAACCATAGAGGACATCATGGGATTAACTTTTGCTTAGGTCTCATTTCTTCTTTTCCCTTTGCTCTTTTTTTTTTTTTTTTTGGAACAGAGAAAGGTTTATTACAGGGCCAACCAAGCAAGGAGAACAGGTGGCTTCTGCTCAAAAAAGCCCCAACCTGCTCTGACTTTTTAAAAGCTATTTATTTTATAATACTGACTATAAAACAGTAAGTTGCCTTCAGTCAATTTTCAATATGAGGAGATATGACAATTAGCTCCCATTCATATTCCTCACATATCTTTGAACTATAAATGATCAAATACTGAAATTGGTGAGACTAAAATCCATGGATACATGTACAGTTCTTCTTTGTTTTTTTTCGGGGGGGCAGGGGGGTGAGGATAGATGGAGGGATAGGTAGGTAGGTAGATAGACCTCCCTCAAAATATATGAGCCCCCTTATAAGCATAGCTAAGAATGTCAATTTCCCAGAAAATTTTCATTTATTCACTTAAAACTGTTACATTCTAAATTCACAAATCTAGAAAAACCTTCAGTGTGCAAGCAGATAGACACAGGTTTACCAGAATAAAAAGACTACAGCTTAAAAATTACAGCAACACTGATTCAAAAGAAACCTCAAAAGGCTATCGCCCCACCTCATGTTATGGAAATAGGAACTCTGAATGCATGACTGTTGGCATGGATTCTGTATCTATTCATTCCTAATTCTATGCTTTCTCCTAACCCATCACCCAATCACCTCAAAACTCCCCGCCTCTTCTGAAAACTCCAATACTCTTCTCCTTCCTTGCCAATTCCAAGAGGACTCTTTCCTTACATGCTTTTTTGGAGGTACTGAAAAAAGGCATGTGCTTAAGAAAATGTACAGTTCCATTCACTACGATCTCTGGAGTAAATTAACCAAATCTTGGTCATCAGCAACTCAAAAAGAGTTAATAAAACTTATTTATTGAGAGTTACCTCTATAAAGAGAATTGGAAAATATCTGCCTTCTATTCCATGCAAATAAGACTTTGCAGGTACATCTCCATGCTGATAAAGCCGAATTTCTGTCACAAGTGCCCAGTTGACAATAAGTTGGAAAAGGGCAAAACCAGGCTTTAAATCTAGATATGTTAACTAATCTTCAATTTTTCTAATTTAGACTGTGACCTCAGAAACTCTAAAGAATGAAATGGCCCCAACTACCTAGTTATTCTAGACAACTGAAGCAAACCGGTTATTCACTAACATTAAAAACAATTTTTTTTTAATTTTTAATGAATTTTTTCTTAAAATACATCACACATTAAACAGAAGATAATTAGCTATTTAATAAATGCATGGATATGTATAAACTGGATCATATACTCATAGGGTTTTAGAGTTGAAAGGAACCTTAGAATTAAATATTTTCCATTCACAAATTCTTTTCTGGCATTCACAACTCAAAACCATCACCAATAAATCTGTTGACAGCACAAGTTTACCTGTGAAAATTTAGCTGCAATATCATTATTACATTCACATCTCATACTTGAATAACTTAACTGTTTTCTATTCTCTATTATGAATACTTAAAGAAGGTGGTTCCTGAGCTTCCCTGGTGGCGCAGTGGTTGAGAGTCTGCCTGCCAATGCAGGGGACACGGGTTCGTGCCCCGGTCCGGGAAGATCCCACATGCCGCGGAGTGGCTGGGCCCGTGAGCCATGGCCGCTGAGCCTGCGCGTCCGGAGCCTGTGCTCCGCAACGGGAGAGACCGCAACAGTGAGAGGCCAGCATACCGCAAAAAAAAAAAAAAAAAAAAAAAAAAAAAAAAAAAAGAAGGTGTTTCCTAAATTTTTAAAATTATATCACACCATTTGAAAATTCCCCCCCCCTCTTTTTTTTTTCAGAAGTCACTAAATATCAAGCTAAGATATCCAAGCAAAGTCCTTACAGTCTGGCTTCATCTTCTGATGTGAATTCCTAGAACATCAGAAATTTCTGAACATGTGATTAAAGGTTTATCTAATCTATTTAACTGATATTACAGACTGTTTAATATGTGCCAGCCACTGTTCTAGGCACTGGGAATACAGAAGTGAACATGGACCTGACCTCCTGTGGGTGAGGTGGAGGGGAAGGCAGGCAATAAAGAAAATAAGTAAAGTATAATGTGCTGGAAGTTGGTAAAAGAGAGAAATAAAGCGAGGGAGGGATGGCGAATGCTGGGACAGGGCAGAAAAGGGGAGCAGGATGAAATTGTTAGAAAGGATAACAATGGAAGGACCTGCTAAGAAGGTGGCATGTGAGCAAAAACTTGAAAGAGGTGAGGGAGGAGAACTTGTGACAGACAGACAGACAGACACACACACACAGAGATTGTGGAGGCTGAGGCATTCCAAGCGGAGAGAAGAGTAGAAAACCCCAATATGCAAGTGTGCATCTAGTTTAATGGTTAAGCAGAATCCTATTTTAACTATATGATAGTTTAATGTTCTATTTAATGTCATCAAAGAGTTGATTGACAATGATTTTTAATACCTTTGGGTACATCAACCTACAAATATTAACAGTGAAAATGAGCAAGATACTTGATTTGGTACTCTTATACCATTCAAAGAAAATAGAAAACTTAGTCTATTCCCAAAAGGAGATACAGTGTTGTATAAAAAAAAGATAAATACACATACGAAGATAATTAGCTATTTAATAAATGCATGGATATGTATAAACTGGAACTTGCTTTTTATATCCAATGAAACTGTTTACCAAAAAACAAGTATATTTTTCCAGATTAAGAGGATGCAAGAAAAGTATGTAAAGGATGTACTGTGAGCATTTTTGCAAAGTACCTGATCATGGCCAAACTTTACAAGAGAACGACTAGTATAAGTTGGAAGTAAAATTAAATGTAATGTATCATCTACATTATATAAGATGAAAATACAGTGACATTATTTATTGGGAGTGAAGGGTTGTTTTTGGCTTTCCCACCATGAAAATTAGTATTCTAGCTTTAAAATGAAAATTTATCGGTCAGAAGTAATATTAATATTCTTCTGCAGTCACCTCTAAAATTTTAATATTTCTTCACCTTCCATCTTTGACTACATTCGTATTTGGAAAAAGAATTTAACTAACATTGTCCTTAAACACAACTTAAACTTCTCAGTGTAAGGGAAACTGGTTCTTATTCATTCATTCTCAGAAGAGTTGAATCCAAAAAAATTAACATTGCACTGGCTTAAGTTTCAAAGCTGGTTAAACCCGTTTTGCCACAATTCCCAATAGATGAATATGTGAATTAATATAGATGAGATCAGCATCTAATCTTCTAAAACTCTCGATAAACATATTGGTTCCAAGAAAATTGGTAATATAGGAATTGGACCAAAGACAGATCTACTGGCATAAGCTATTAGAGCATTTAGATAATATTCACATATTAACTACTTCTGTGAACTGCAATGAGATGTGACACTATTAAAAACCTTTGTTCATAATAAACCAATAAGCCACTAGTCTCTGCCGATTAGCAGCATGAAAAAAAAAAGGAATAACAACAGAAACATGAAAAATGAGTGAACAGTTTTACTTTTGTAGTTTAAAATGTATTCAAATAAGATTCAAATGGAAATGTGAAAACGCACGGTGATTACAGTCATTACAAGGAAAAAATATTTGAAAGTGCTTTAAGAGGACTTATTTTCTTTCTAAATTATACTACTAAACTCATGTTTAAATTCATACAGAAGCTTGCTTTTACATGGTAACCCATGAGTTAAATTATCAAACAGTAACAACCCTAATGAAATGAACAGATGATCCTGGTAAACAGGAGGCCATGCCACATGTTGACTAAATCCCATTCCATTTTCCCCTTCCTGGGTGCATTTCCCAGCTTCCTTTGCAGGAGGTTGGGCCCGTGTGACTGCACACCAGCCAATGAGGAAGAGCTGACTATGCTCTCTCTTCACCTCCCACAGCAACCTTAAAAGCCATGTGTTCCAGCTGCTACAACTACAGCTTGTATATGAGTCACCATTTAGAGGACAGCCTCTGAGGAACACCATCTGACCCCCATCAGACTGCGTGGTCAGTGACAAGCAAACCTTCAGTGTGTTGTGTCTTGAGCTGTGAAGTCTTGTTCTCCAAGCATAGCCTACCTTATTCTAATACATCCCTGAGATTCCCTAACTAGATGTCAAACATACTTAGACTATCGCCTTGAGTTTTATTTTGGACAGGTAGAAAATCTGTTAACAACCAGCAGAAAATAGCTGAAGGCTAAAAATAAATACTTCCTGAGTCCCTAACATGTCCCTAACACTAGGTCTCCAAAGTGAGGTGTGTGCATCTCAGGGTATGCCCACGATGAGCCACTGGAATATGGATATAAAATATTATAACTTCTACTTACAGATCTTTATCATTTTTTAAAGTTCCTGTTCTTGTGGATGTTTTATAATGTACACAATACATTAGGATGGTACGACTTGAGGTTAACTATAGATAAACAAACATACTGGATGGATTTTAAGACCAATGATCTTGAGGCAAGAAAATAATTATAATTGCATAGTCCTTGCTCAAAAGATGCTTCCTCTTGTCCAACCCTTAAATAGGAAACAATTAATGAAATATATAAGGTAGTATGCAACGAAGTCCATACAACTGTGACATAATGCATGCTATGGAAAATACATGTTAGGACTACCAAGTGGCATTTTTGGGAAGAGGCTTCAAAATGCAGGTGTACCCCGGACGCATCTTGAAAGATGAGTAGGATTTGAATACGTGGAGAAGAGTGAAGTGAGTGTAACAATACAAGACCAGGGTGCCTGAAAAGAAGAAATGAAAGCAACAGTGGGATAGGCAAGAAGAGGCCAAGAGAAGGAGAGCTTACAACTAACTGATCCCTAGCCACAAATTTATTCAAACTCAACCTCTCTATTTTCACAGTCAGAATTTTCTCTTAGGACTGATTTTAATTTTCTAAGTTCTGTTCAAGATCAATGCCAGATATATGCAAACACCAAAGAAAAATCTTTAAGTATAGAAAATGACAAAGATTTTCAAGTTCTAAGACTCATTTATGCTACCTTATCTATGCCTGCAAGACAAAGTATAGCACATACAATCATAGATGGGATACTGTTATAATGACAATCATATTACATTATGAAAAGGAAGCAAATGTTCAAAGCATTATACACCATTTTCTATTTGTTTTAGGAGCAATGTCCAAGAAACACCCATACACATTTCCACACTTTCTCCTTCCTTATACCCATGTTCCAGGTAATGAGTAACCAGACAGCAATGACTCACCCATATTGCACAATCTTAAATAGCTACATGGGTGCATTTTATAATTTATGTCCTAACAACTTTACACTTCAGTAACATTGTCTTTAATACATTTCTCTGATCACGGATGGGATTCTGCCATTTTTAACATCCTTGTTTTTATCCATAATGCTATTCACACGACAAAATTATGTATAAGCTTTTGCCATTTAACAATGGCCAAGGCAATTATAAATATAGAGAAAAGCAGCAGCAACACTGTAGGACGGAATGTGAGGTAGGGTATCTGAGGGTGAGAGTATATCTTTTGAAAGTAATCAAAGCAGTGGCTTAAAAACTAGCAAGCCCTAAAGAAACATTCAAGAGCCCTTAGCAACCCACACTTCACGAAAATATAGATGGTAAAAGTGGAAATGGACCCCTCTGGTGGCAGTCTAGGTCTTAAGTAGGCAACCCTAAGAGGATGCCTGCTTGTGTTTCCCCAAAATAAAGGTCCATGGTGCAAACCAGCCAAATAATCTTCCCTCCGTTCAGGTGCTTTCTAATGTTGTGCTGTTGAGGTGGACTGAAGGACAAAGATTAGTAGAAAATGTATGCATTCTAACTTATTCCTCTACTGCTAACTTCTTGTGAAATTAGACTAAACCATCTATTACGTTATGTTTCTAACGTAATTGGGCATATTCTTTTCAGACCTCAAGCTGACGGCCCACGCATTCAGACAATGAACACAAATATCCCAAGGGGAGGATTCCCTATCCAAAGGACAGCACATCCTTCGCGTAAGTCAATGACGAGTGACAATCAGGACTGTTGTATATCAAATGTTCTTCCTCCTGAATAACATTATGATTCATCACCAATAGCAACTAGAGGTTTTGTCATAAAACATAATGAACTAACATCTGTTTATACTTACAAAATTCATTTCAACATTCAGTCATTTACCACTCATTCATTAAAACACTGCATTTATACACGTACACACTTAGGCATATTTAACAAGTCACAATTTTTTTTTCCAGTTGGTGACTGAAAATGCAAGACGGCAATTTTTCCCGACACATAAGCTTGTAATTTTAAGTAATGCCCTCATCCCAAACTCTCCTCCTATTACTTTAGAATAAACATAATCCTTCAATCCTCCCAATGATTAAAGTAGACTGGTATTTGAATGTTTTATTTAAAAAAAAAAAAGTTCTACATGTAGCTATCATCTCAACTCAAATACCTTTTACCTCCTCAAATACCTTCCTATCATCCTGGCTCACTGTGGCTTAGTCAAACTGGTCCGTCCTTCGCTTTATCTTCCATGTAGATCATTATTACACTTTACAGTGGCCACCTATTTCTAGAATTCCTTCTTGAAGACTCAACATAGGTGGCACCTTCAGAATTTCTGAACCCACCAATTTTTTGTGCTTCCACCTTATTCCCTGTCATTGCAAGAACACTATTATATAAAAATGACCTGCTCGGGGCTTTCCTAGTGGCACAGTGGTTGAGAGTCCGCCTGCCGATGCAGGGGACACGGGTTTGTGCCCCGGTCCGAGAGGATCCCACATGCCGCGGAGCGGCTGGGCGCGTGAGCCATGGCCACTGAGTCTGTGTGTCCGGAGCCTGTGCTCCACAACGGGAGAGGCCACAACAGTGAGAGGCCCGCGTACCGCAAAAAAAAAAAAAAAAGACCTGCTTATGTAGCCATTCCCCTCTCCTCCCAACTAGCCTGAGATTCGTGAAGACAAAGACCATGTGTATCTTCTATACACAGTTTCTAACAAAGAGTAGGTCACCATATTCATTAATTCAGTCACTCACTCAACAAATACTTATGGAGTAGCTGCTACACGACAGACATTATTCTAATTGCCATGGATTCTAATTGCTATGTGAAATAACAAAGCCCCTGTTCTCCTAAAGATGACATTCACATATAGGAGACAAATAATAAAGACACAACAAACACCTAGTGAAATGTCAGATGATAAACAAATAAAAGTAAAGCAGTCTAAGGGGACAGTGAATGGCTGGGGCAGGGGTTGCTATTTTAGGTATTTTAGGTAATCAGTGACGATTAAGGCGTTCCCTAACTGAAGTGAGAGAACAAACAAGTTGGTCCCTTGAAGGGGAGAGAGCGACGCAGAGCAGGTGGCGTGTGAGAGGAGCAGTGAGGAACCAGCGTGACTGCAGCAAGGGGATGGGAAGTTCACAAGGGCAGTCAGGTGGCCAGTGCTCACATCAAGTGGAGCTCTGCAGGTCACGCGCGAGCCACTGCAGGTTTCCAAAGCAAAGAAAAACAATCCAGTGGACATCTTTAAGAAAGAGGACTTTAGCCCACAGCCGCCACATTTTTGGGGAAAAGATGGCCAGGGGATCGAGGTGTGGGAGAAGGCGACAACGGGAGAGTTGAAACAGGAAGACCCGTTAGGAGGCTACCACAATAATCTAAGTGAAAAAGGATGGCAGCTCAGACGAGCACAGTGGCAGTGGTGGCGAGACTGGGATATGTACAGGCAGCACCAACAAGACCCGATAGTGGACTGAATGTGGGGTGGGAGAGAGAAGGAAGAAAAGGTTTGTGGTGTGAGCAGCCAAAGGATGGTACTGCCGCTGCCCGGGAAGAGAGAAAGGATGGGGACGGGGGTGCCCTCCAGTCTGAAGCATGTGAAGTTCCAGGTGCCTCTTGGACACCCCAGGGAGATACTGAAGGGTTGAATGTAGCTGAGTCACCAGGAGCTCAGGGGTGAGGTCCAGCTGGAGACCTAAATCTGGGGGCATCAGGACATATTTAAAGCCCAAATGGGCTCATCTAAGTGCCTACAGAGGAGAAGGAAAAGGCCCCAAAGCCAAACCCTTGGACATACCAGCATTCAGAGGTAGAGAGGAAGAGGCACATCCAGCCTTCCACCCAAGAGCTGGAACAGCCAGTGTGCTAGAGGAAAACAGGAAAATGTGGAGGCCAGAAAGTCAAATTTTAAAAAGGGTTTTAGGAAGGAATTGGTCACACTGTCAAATATTACTGATAATTAAAGAAAGAAGAAGATTCAAAATTTGATTATTGGAGTTGACAACATGGAGGTCATAGATGATCTTGAAAAGAACAGTTTTCATGGAGAAGAGAGATAAAAGTCTGACTAGAGTGAATTTAATAAAGAAAAGAAGATAAACTGGAGACAACAAGTATATGCAACTTTTTCAAAAAGTAATAAAGGGAATCAAACAGTGTGATAGCTAGGTGACATGGAATCAAGAGAAATATTATAGCATGTACATTGGTGGAAAGGGAAGAGGGAGAAGAAAAAGTTGATAATACAGTGGAGAGGGGAAATAAGCACAGAGTAATGCCCTTAAGGGTATAAGAGGGGCTGGATGGGGTCCAGGGCCCATGTAGAGGGGGTGCCTGAGAGGGGACTGGACAGCTGAGTCTTTATAACATTCAATGTTTACGGAACTGAACTACCCTTAGGTTGAACTACCCTTAAGATATTTCTTATAAAAAGAAGGCCCACTAATTCAGGTTTCTATAACACCATACAGAAACTCCGACATTAACCTGGCTTCAGGAAGCTAACACTCAAGTCTTATTTCAGGACAAGCTTACTACGCTTCTTAAGAAGGATGTATCCATACGTGCATGCATATCTGTGGTACAATAATATATTTCTTCTGCATCTCTGGTTCCCGGCACAGAGCTCCTAAAACCCTTGGAATTTCCTGAGTAACAGGACTGCCTTTTGTTATTCATAACAAGCCCCTTCTGCCCACACCTGAGTTTACACTAGTGAAGTGACTCATGGTGGGACTCCTAAGTAGCTTCAGGCTGGGGACTGGTCACCAGAAAGACCAAACACATGATCAAAGGGTGGGTACTTTCAGCTCCACCTCCCCAGCTCCAGGAAGGGGATGGGGGCTGCAGATTGGGTTATAAAGACTCTTCAACAAGGAGATTCCGGAGCTTCTGGATTGAAGGCACTGATGTGCTGGGAAGCTGGCCTGCCCAGAGAGGCAAGGAAATTCTGCACCCCTCATCCCCTATACTTTGCCCTATGTATCTCTTCCATGTGGCTGTTCCTGAGTCGCATCCTTTACAATAAACCAGTAAATATGAGTGTTCTCCTGAGTTCTATGAGTCATTCCAGCGAAGTACTGAACCTGAGGGGGTAGTAGAAACCCCCAAATTTGTAGTCAGCTGGGTAGAAGTGTGGGTGGCCTGGGCACTCCATTTTTCACTGGCATCTGAAGTGGGGGCTGTCTTGTGGGGCTGAGCCCTTGACCTCTGAGACCTGCAATAACTCTGGGTAGTTAGCACCAGAATTGAATTGTATTGTTAGACACCCAGCTGGCATCGGAGAATTGGTATTGGAAATAGCCATACCTCTGGTATCAGAAAACACACAACATCTGCTCTTGGGCCACTGGGGAATAAAACAGGTGATAAGGGAAACATGGGAATTGATGAGAGCAGTGAATGTCTCAATGCTGAAATTTCAAGCCATCAGGTTTAAGGAGTAAGAAAATAAGACTACAAAACTGCACTCTCTTAAAAATATACACAGCTAACCACAGACCCAAAAAGCAGAAAACATGGGAGAGGGGAGTTCACACACAGCAAAAGCGGGCCTATTTGCTTCCCAAATCATAATCACCTGAGGAGAAAGATCAAAGCCACGTACAGCCAAGGAGTTGAGAGGCATAAACAACTGAACACAGAACAAATAATTACCTTAAAAATAAAACAGCTACACGGTAAATTCATACACTAATGAGGGATTATTCAAATTTTACTTAAAACCGTTCAGAAGCACATTTATAAAAGAGAAATGCTCAGTGACTGAGCGTGAGTGCAAAAGAGCCAATACTGGAAATGAAGGTCTACACACGTTCTCTTCCCTAAGTTCAGACAAGCCACTCTGTCCCCATGCTTGGATCAGGGAACACAAAGGTGCCAGGGAGGAAGCCCCCTACTCCATGTTCATGCCAACCCCCAGTGCCCACTGCTGCTTTACAAGGCCGTCTCCAGACTAGTTCACCTTTTCGGGAATTGCTTGGCATCCACACCCCCAGCTCAGCCGGGAGTCATGACTGGCCTCGGAGCCTCCCTCCCGCCCCCCTCACTCTTCAGTCACTCCCCCCGAGTTCTATGGGTTTGCCTCTGAAATGTCCACCCATTTCCAGATGAGACTCTGCCCTCTTCCCTTCTAGTCTGGATTACTGCCAAAGCCAACCAGATCCCTAAACTTCACTGTCCTTGAGTTCCTCTTCCCCTGGGGCTCCAGAACAGTCCAAATCTCAAGGCTGACCTTATCTCTCCTCCTGCCTGCTTAAAACTGCAAATCCTCAGCACACAAGCCATTTGTGACCCAGATCTGCTCTTCCTCTTCTACCATATATCCCCCTTCCCAGCTTGCATCCTGCATTCCAGCCTCTGGGAACCACAGGAATTGAGATCATGGACGGGCCATGTCGTATCTCTGGGTCTCCCCTTCGGTTCTTGGCACACACTGTTCCCTTGGCCCAGAACGCTCCTCCCTCCGCACTTCACACGGCTCGTCCCCTCACCCCCCAGGACACGACTGGAGTATCACCATCTCAGTGAGGCATCCCTGGCCACCCTATATCAAATGATACACCGTGGAACCCTCACCCTCACACAGTCCTTCTGTGCACTCGTCACCATCTCCAACACCATTTAGTTTATTTCCTTCTCTGGTTTATGGTCTCTCCCCCTGCTAGGATGTAAGCTCCAAAGGGCCAAGATATTTGCCCAGTACCTGCACTCATGCCTGGTACTTGACAGGCACTCAAATAACAACTGCTGAACCACTGGATCAACACTATTCCCCCTGCTGGGAAAATGATCTCCTGGGCCTAAACCCTATTCCTTATCTATGTGGCAAATTCATCCTTCAAGACTCCCACTGTCCCATCCCCCAGCTCCTCAGGCAGGGCTGAACACCCTCTCCCTGGCACACCCACAGCACCTGATCCACGGGGACCACACTCAGACACCTGTGAGGACAGGGGGCACTACTGATAATTATGCTGATACAACAGGAGTGACGGACTGTCCAGGGCAGACCTGAACATATGGGCACTCTGATCTCCCACCTTTTTCACAGCAGTTCTCTCTCTTCTCCAGTTATCTGCTCACTGGTCTGTTTCCCACACTAGGCTGTGAATCCTTAGGGATGAATAATTTTTGTATCCCCAACACCTCACACATACTGTAGATGATTAATAATGTTGATCAAATGAACGAACAATCACTTCTGCTCGAGGGTTTGGATCCCTGAGACAGGCTGCAGCGGGTGGAAAGTACACCTAGACTGTGGGGAGAGCAGCAAGCCCCCTTCCTGGGGCTGGTCCTCCAGGGCCTGCTTCCCTTGCATGGATTTCTGTCCCATGACAGCCCCAGTGCCCACTCTTGGTTCCCCAGTCTCCCAAGGATGGGCCCCCTTGGGAGCCTTACTGCACTCTGTTTCTATTACTCCTGGCTTTGCTGATTTCCCCAGACTGGATCAGGACCAGTATTTGCCGGGCCCTGTTTAGACAAACTCCCACACAGTTCCCTTCAACCCACCCATCCGGTCCTACTGCCACACAAGTCCCAGCACCAGACCACAGCAGTGTGTCTTATTTCAACAACAAAGGGGGCACCCCTCCCCTGAACACACCCCCTCTAGACAGCACTCCTCACGTGGGTTCCAAGTGCAGATGAAGTGTCAGGCTAACGCTTTTCAGGGCTGAGGCCTCAGTGCCACTCCTTTGGATAAAATGGATCTCTTCCAGAAGGCTGCAGAATTTCTCAGGGCCTGTGAAAGTCCTGTAACATTCTGGCAGGAAGCAACCTATTTTGTCAAGAATCAATTTTTTCCCCTTAATATTATACACCAATGAAATAATCATGTATGCTGGTATGAACGTGTGATCGGCTTTATGAATTGCCTTTTCAAAATAAACTTTCAAGTCTGAGACGTGCATTTTTCTGAGAAGTGATAAAAATTCTAATTAGGGATCTAGAAACTAGGATTTTGAGACTTCTCAGACATACAAAAACACTTTTCATTAATAAATGTATTCTTCTATCACAATGATTTTCATGGTAAAAACATTATGGTAGTATAGAACCAACCGTCCAACTTTATTTTTAAAAGTTCATAATCTGAAAGAGAAATTAGCTGAGGTCCCTTTCTGCCAAGAGTATGTATTCTGAAAGACACTGTTTTGAAAATAACTCCCATAAAGCAACAGACTGAGAATAAAAGTTTGAGAGTTAAAGGCAGGAAGTTCAGTTCACGGAGCTTCATAAAATCTGATTCAGTGCGAAGCCCAGACGTGTCTCTCGGCATGGACCCAGCCTCAGGAAGCTTCAATTTAACACCTACCCTTCACTACCACATTGCATCGCACTGCTAATAGGAATCAATCTCTCTCATCAAGAAGTCTTCTCATCCACATTTGTCCAGAATCCAACAAGTATCTGCCAAGACAGCAAATACGGTGGCTGCCTTCTGCTTATTCTGACCCATGACAGTCATGCAGAAAGGGAAAGGGGCAATTTGAACTCTTTTTAAGATGGTGGCATTCCACATGAGATGTTAACTTAAGGTATCCCAACTAAAGAGTAAGACGGAGCTCAGATGCCCCCCTGCACAAGTTACTCATGTGGATTAGAGACGTACACAGATGCAGGCCCTTCCAGATCACAACCTATGGGCTACTGACTTAAACTACCTGAGACAACATGGCTTAGAGGTGCTTTATAAGAATACTATTTAAATTCATTTTGTTTTTCACAAAAGCTTTCCTCCCTTTGCTCTACCCTTTTCCCCCCTAACCAACGGTTTGAACAATCTTGGTTTCTGTATACTTAAGTTTGAGGATTGTCTCCCTCACGAAGACAGGAATGTTATCTGCTTTGTTCAACTGCTGTATGTCAGTGCCTAAAAGAGAGTCTGGCATATGGTAAGCTCTCGATAAACATTTGCTCAGTAAATAAGTAACTTTCCTAAAGCAAAAAGTAGAAAGAATGCTAGATGGGAAAGCATAAAACCCTTTTCTGCAAGTGGTTTTCTGGGAGGGACTGAATGAATGGGAGGCTCCACTATTCCAAAAAGGAAATGAGGGAAATAATACAAAAGTCTCAGTGACATCACATCAACACACAAACACACACACACAAACACACACACACACTCCTTCTCACTTTCCTTGAGAAAGTACTTTAACACCCAGTTGTACAAGCAACCTCTATGAGAGTTCAGAATCTAGCTGTCATAAAAGTTCTCAAAACAAAATTTTACTCACAGAATTTCAACTCCGCTATAGAGGAAAATACTGATAACAAGAAAAGGGACAACACCTGGGGCTTCTCCCTTAAACCCTTATCCTAAGCTCTGGACATCCAACCACAGCACTGGCACATTTTGAGATATAGTCAGAAATGTTTTTTATAACATGTATCTGGTTCACCCTGAATGGAGTAAAATAACACGATTAACAAGGACTCAAAACACACAAGCATTCTAGCAATGTCATTCTCTGGGCACTAGTATCTGGTCCTGCAAAACCAACTGTCATAAAATTAGGGGTCAGAGGTTCCCTAGAGACAGGGGGCTCACACCTGGATAACTGAGAGGAACATATTCCAAATCCTCCCATTAATCACTTGTCCATTTTTAGGCGAGAGTAGCCAGAAATTTTTCAAGGCCTTAAGACATTTTTCTCAGTTTTTAGAATTTGTTGCAAGGCTTTTCATTTACTGAAATGGAAAGACAGCTTGCTTCAAATAGCGCTTGTAATGCCTGCGTAATATGGCTACCACACCATGTCTCAATCTGGGAAGGACACATTTCAGCTCACTCCTGGGTCGCGACTACCGGGAAGGATTGGTGGTGGGGCACTTTTCCTTTTAGCAGCATGTTCCCTTCAATAGACACTGCATATAATTAGGTGGGAAGTGCTCTGTATCAGGAATGAATCGAACCTGAACACTCAGTGTTGAAGAGCACTATAATACTTTAGTCTACTTTTTTATAAAAATGAAAAAAAAATTCTCATTACACTGCATGAAGTTTTGAATAAACGCGGCAAATAGCATGCCAAGAATACTCTGATTTCCTTGAATTGTCAGAGATGAGATAGTACAAGTAAAATGTAATGAAATAGTATTTAAAACCTCTTTTGTTCTCTTGTTATTGAGCTCTGAAGAGAAAAGCACTGAAAGCACCACAGAGATGCACAGGATAAAGTTCCTGGTCTATAGAAGCTTCTATCTCATTAAAGAAGATGACACGGAAACACAATTAACCACAGTAAGAAAGGTGGTGTGCCAGATCACATGAGTAGTTCTGAGAACTCAGAGGCAGGAAGAGTCACTGGTGGGTTAGTCTGGAGCTGATCAAGCCTTTAAGACAGAACCTAGGAGACAGGCGGGATGTTAAGAGTAGAGCTGGGGTATGAGGTGGGAGAGGCAGAAAGGAAAAGACATGGAAAGCTGCGACTCAAAAGGAGGTTCCACGAAGGCATGAAGTGGTGTTTGGGCTGGAGAGGAGGACGAAGGCTGGACTGCCAAGAGCCTCAACAGTAAGCCAAGTGAACCTGGAGTTCACTCAAATAGTAATGGGGAGCCCAGGAAGGTTTCCGGGAATACCATGATGTGGTTTTAGGAAGATCCATCTGAGGGTGATACACTTTATCTACTGCTGCAAGACGAAAAGGCAATCACCCAAGGGAAGGCCAGTGGATTTGGTAACTAAAATATCAGAAGGTGTTTGTCACCGTGCTATTCTGAGTGGAGGGAGAGTAAATAGTTCAGTTATCTCCCTTATCTCTCTCCCCTGTCATTCTTTCCCATCCCTGACGTTAGGCAGTTCTCCATGAACGCAGTTACTGAGAGGTCTGAAACGTACTATACTAAGCCCTCACTGGGATATTTAAGAAAAATTCCTTATGTGCAAAATATTTAAAAACCATGCTGGAAAGACACAGAAAGGTAAACAGTATCATCTATGCTGCCCAGCAGGGCCCTCATTTCTCTGGGCAAGCCACCCAACGTTATCACGCTCAAGGTGTAGCTCCAAACATACAGGGGACAGGAATCCAGAGAAGGGAATAGAAGAGGTATGACAACAGAAAACCATTTTTGAAAAGGAACATAGATAAGAAGCCACTGTTTATCTTCATTTTATTCATTTATACATTTCTGCTGTCTGAGTCACGTACTTAAGTAGAATGTAAATATTTTTCAATTGTCTGAAATCTAAAGAAAGATAATTTCTGGACACCTTCAAAAACACATGAGTTATGAGGGAAATATCTGGATGGTTTTGCAGACTAACAGTGAACAACAGGTCAAATGAAATTCCAAATGTAATCTGGGGCTAATTAATCAGCAATTTTCAAGGTACTTGGTTTGAGCAGCTGCTTAAGTTCTTTTTTTTTTAAACATCTTTATTGGAGTATAATTGCTTTACAATGGTGTGTTAGTTTCTGCTTCATAACAAAGTGAATCAGTTATACATATACATATGTTCCCTTATCTCTTCCCTCTTGCATCTCCCTCCCTCCCACCCTCCCTATCCCACCCCTCTAGCTGGTCACAAACCACTGAGCTGATCTCCCTGTGCTATGCGGCTGCTTCCCACTAGCAATCTATTTTACGTTTGGTAGTGAACATATGTCCATGCCACTCTCTTTGTCACAACTTACCCTTCCCCCTCCCCATATCCTCAAGTCCATTCTCTAGTAGGTCTGTGTCTTTATTCCCGTCTTACCCCTAGGTTCTTCATGACCTTTTTTTTTTCTTAGATTCCATACATATGGTTAGCATACGGTATCTGTTTTTCTCTTTCCGACTTACTTCACTCTGTATGACAGACTCTAGGTCCATCCACCTCACTACAAATAACTCAATTTCGTTTCTTTTTATGGCTAATATTCCACTGTATATATGTACCACATCTTCTTTATCCATTCATCTGATGATGGACACTTAGGTTGCTTCCATCTCCTGGCTATTGTAAATAGAGCTGCAATGAACATTTTGGTACATGACTCTTTTTGACTTATGGTTTTCTCAGCGTATATGCCCAGTAGTGGGATTGCTGGGTCATATGGTAGTTCTTTTTGTAGTTTTTTAAGGAACCTCATACTATTCTCCATAGTGGCTGTATCAATTTACATTCCCACCAGCAGTGCAAGAGTGTTCCCTTTTCTCCACACCCTCTCCAGCATTTATTGTTTGTAGATATTTTGATGATGGCCATTCTGACCAGTGTGAGATGATATCTCACTGTAGTTTTTTTTTGTTTTTTGTTTTGTTTTGTTTTGTTTTTTTGCGGTACGCGGGCCTCTCACTGTTGTGGCCTCTCCCGTCGCGGAGCACAGGCTCCGGACGCGCAGGCTCAGCAGCCATGGCTCACGGGCCCAGCCGCTCCACAGCATGTGGGATCTTCCCGGACTGGGGCACAAACTAGTGTCCCCTGCATCGGCAGGCGGACTCTCAACCACTGCGCCACCAGGGAAGCCCTCATTGTAGTTTTGATTTGCATTTCTCTAATGATTAGTGATGCTGAGATCCTTTCATGTGTTTGTTGGCAGTCTGTATATCTTCTTTGCAGAAATGTCTATTTAGGTCTTCTGCCCATTTTTGGATTGGGTTGTTTGTTTTTTTGTTATTGAGCTGCATGAGCTGCTTGTAAATTTTGGAGATTAATCCTTTGTCAGTTGCTTTAAAGTTCTTTTTTATTCAAATTGGAACCAAATTCTTGAAGAGTTATGATTAGAACGCATCAAAAGCTTGAAGTCATCTTATCCTATTACATCACAAAGATCCTATGAGAGAAGGTCAGGTTGGGTTTTAGTAGGGAACCTAGCTAGCACTGACACTGTTTCAGATGCTGTCAAAGATGGACACTCACAAAGAAGAATGCAGGCAAATGCATTAAAGGAAGTGGAAATGTCCCACCGTGGAGGACAAAGTGGTAAGGAAGAGCCTGTTAAAATGTCGGGAATGTGTCCCACATGTCTCATTATTACATTAATTATTATATTTATCACTGTAAATAGCAACAGCTGTCCATAACGACAGATTCCCTGCTAAGCACTTTACTTATATCAGATAATTACATTTTCTAAATATCTACTAGATAGTTATCCCTCACAAAAATCCTACGAGTTAATAATTATTTTCCCATTGTACACAACAAATTACTTAATCTATGAGTTGAAGTTTTTTCAAGTAATTTGCTCAAGATGACATGGTTTGTAACTGGAAAATCTGGGACTCAAACCAAGTCCTGTTCAATATATTTTGAACACTTACTTTCAGGTGCTAAGAATATTATGGTGAGCAAAAGCTGGCATGGCAGGTGAAGCTGACATGAATCAAATAATCCCATGAAGAAATGTTTAACTGTAACTGTGACAAGAGCAATAGATCTGACCTTGGCAAGGAAGGGGTGAGGGATGGACATTTCTTCCTTGAGGTCTAATGCAACCTAAGATCTAAAGGAAGAACAGGAGTTGCCTTGGAGAAAAGGGAGGGAAAAGCATTCCAGGCAGAAGGCACAGAATGTGCAAAGATGACGTGGTGGGAAGGAGTGTGCTGAGGACTGAAAGAACAAAGTGAGGTGGGGAAGGAGCTGTGATATGAATCTAGAGAATTCAGATTTATTAGATGAGACTGTACCTTTCACCCCATGCACAATGTTTTATAGATCATGGTAAAAAGATTCTGTCTTTATCTTAAGCACACTGGGAATTTATTTTATTGCTGGTGTGGTGTTTTTCCCTTGGGGGGTAAGGGGTGAACTTGGGTAGGAGTGCTATGCAGCCTCTTATAGGAATCTTTCAGGAACAGGGATAAAAGTGGATATTCCACAGCATGAATTTCTATGTTCTAGAATGGACATCTATTATATATCTAAACAACCCCAAAGTGGAGATTTAAGCTGAAAATGGAAGAATGGCATGTGGTCTCTGGAAGCAAACTGAGGCACAGCCAAGTTATCCTGGAGGGTCCAGGATGCAGGAACACAGGCAACCCAAAGGTAGCAGAATACAACTGTACAGTAAGAGGCCATAAGAAGAGAACGGTGGAACCCATTTCCAGCTGAGAGGCACAGCAGATGACTGTTTTCACACCTCTGCTCCCGACACACGAGCTTTGATAAATGACTTATTTCTCTGAGACAACTTCCCCATTTGTAATGGTACCTTCCTCACAGGATTATTTTGAGAATGACGTGAGTTATAATACATGGAAAGTATGTAGAGAAGTACCTGCACATAGTAAGTATTCAATAAATACAAGCCATTACTGTTACTGTTATCATGCTATTATTGTAAAAGATCATAATTTGCGGTAAGCAGTTAAGGAAGGGAAAACATTTGTAAATATATCTCTGAGACAACATGTTCTCAAACTTGCACATACATATGAATCACCTGGAATGCTTGTGAAAAATGTAGATTCCTGGCTTGTTAGAGGTAAGGCCTAGGAAACTAGGTTTCTCCTGAGCTCCTGGGGGACTCTGACATAGCTGATCTAAGCATTTGAGAGGCATGGCTTCAAGGCCTAGAATTTAAAATAAATATTAAGGCATCAAATAAGGTATTTCATTGCAGGGACTTTAACTATAGGGATAACTTTATCAAACAAATTTCCGATTTTTTTTTGAATTTTAGAATTTTATTTTTTTATACAGCAGGTTCTTATTAGTTATCCATTTTATACATATTAGTGTATATATGTCAATCCCAATAGATTTTATTTTTGTTAAGGCAAAATGAAACAAGTTCACTTGCAAAACCTACTTCTAGGAGAAAACTGAATAATCAGAATCTGCTTGATTGGTAAAATACTGTGTTTAGTTTTTAATAACCATTTTTACAAATTATTTAAATCTTTAGTTCCAAACAGTCCAAAAATGTCACTGTATGCTCCACTATCAAAAGAAACTAAAATAAACATCTAGACAGTGGTATGTATATTCTTTAATTATTAGATTTATTTTCTAGCAAAAATAATAGAGCCCATCTTCAATCATACAGAGAAAATTCTTTTCTGCTAGGACACAACTAAAACTCTGCAGATTCTTTCACTTTAGTTCAGGGTTTCTCAACCTCAGTACTGTGTAATTATTGTAGGTTATTATTTACAGGAATTATTTACAATAACAAGTGACCTCAGAAAAATCAAACAAGTGACTAACTTCAGGGAAGGTGAAATCATTGGCTTAATGTACACATCTGGTGAACAATGTCCATGAGTATTATAAACTGAAGGGATTACTTACTCCTTTTCCTCAGAAACTATTACACAACCCAACACTTGGGATCTTTCTTGACCCAACAAGAGCATGAAAATGCTGCTTGGGCTCTTTATAATAACAAACAATGACCATTCCTGTTTTATTTGAAAAATAATTAGCAGCAGCTGCTACTTACACAGAATTTTTAACAGAAGATACTTTACATACTGAACCCAAATATTTCAGAACTTAAAGAGCCTGAGGCCAAATGAAATATTCTGCCTTTTTTTTAGTTTAAAATAAGGCATAACAATTAACTTCCACATTCCTTCATCTAATTTTTAAAAACGACTAAAACATTTTCCTGAGACTCAGAGGAAACAGCTGGACACATCTGTCAACTAGACAGCTCTGGAGTGAAAGAGAAACTTAATGCTTTAATACCATACTTACATGTGTGGGCTCAGTTCATAAAAATTTCTGTTCCTGTAATCTTCCACTTTCTCTGGTGAATAAATGGGCAATGACCGGTATGGGTTAACAGATATAACCACACTTCCAATGTATGTCTGCAAAAGAAAGAATAAAATATACCCATTTTAACATCTTAAGTCTTAATGTTGCATGGTTTCATCCTTTTAAAAACACTAGTTCTACGGCCTGACCACTCATTTTATACTTTTCAAGAATATTTCTAAAGACAGATGGTCAATAATGTTTATTCATTTTGCTGATAAATGGAGAGCATAGATTTATACATTGAAAATATCTTTCAAAATAAATCTCTAGATTAATTCATGACCCTGGGTAAGAGTCCTCCAAAGCCCTGTCATACTTGCCAAGAATTTTGTCACCAACCACGGCTAATTGTGAGCAAGAGCTATGCCTTCCCCGATTCCGAGTAGAACTGGTGTTTCCCTCTCTCATCTTTATCCTCCTATTTCAGTCTACAGTAACCCAGGCTTCCCCTCCTCCCTACCCATACCCATACCTATCCAATGGGGCCTTGACTTTGGCACTGTCCTTACACAGCCTGTCCATCTCTACAATGGGCTCCGACCACATACAATTCAGTATTAGAGTCACAGTTATCCCTTGGGTATTCAAAGAAAATCATTTCATGTTATAGCTAGTGGACTTTAATCTCAGAATTTAAATGTACTTGCTGAAAGACAGTACATTTCATGTTGAATTTAAATTTAATGTAGAATTTAAATGTACTCTCAGAGGGATTAATGCTCCTATTTTAACAGACAGTAACGCTCTCACACTGCAAACCAGAACACTAGTTATCTTCCTTTCCATTTCGATCTTAAATTCCTGGCAGCAAGAGCAGTGTTGGTTTAGGTCATTTTGTACAAAGACTAGCGCAATGCCACAAGCAAAAGTCACTTAACTGTAACTCATCTTAGCTCCATTTTTCCTTTCAGTTTCAACATTATAAAGATGGCTGGGGTGGTGGTGGAAGGGGGATGCTAACAAACATATGTCAGTGATAAAAAGCTTTTTTAATAAAAAGGTGAAAAAAAGAAAGGAAAGAAGAAAGAAAAAAGTCACTTCCAACTTCCCCGCCTTTCCAGGGCCATGCAACAAAAGGTGACATTTTTAGAGCAACAAGTTTTTCCAGTATTGTCACCACTGGATTCAAGCAGATTGTCAGATCAAACAGAATAGAAAAGAAGAACAGCACAAATGTTCTGATTTTTTTTTCAAAACATGGGTCACAATTATTTTAATTATAAGATTTTTTTCCCCCAACCTGGAAAACTGAACAGGTCATTTTTATACCTATTTTCATCCCATAAGAATACAATCTTAGCAAGAGTACATAAGACTGCTGCTGTAAAGAAAAACTCTCAGCTCCCATGCAATTAGGATTATCTATTTCTGACACCCTAGCACTAAGGACCCAACTAATCTGGCCTGACAAGCAACGAGTCCAAATGTCTTAACTTATTCCATTTAGATAAGACTCTTCCAGAAAGGTTTCTTCACAGTCCAACCCACCTGGGCAAGTAGATGGGAGATGCTAGAGACTGAATAACTGTCTGAACGGCTTATAACTAAGAGACTAGAATTACTTAGATTGGTAGATATGAGAATACAATAATTGATTTATTCCTTTAATATCTGTTGATTGAAAGATCAGCCTTCTTTAGTAGAAAAGTACATGAATCTCCCTTTTTAAGGTAGTTTCTTGAATACAATAATTAAAATACATATTTGCTGTTAGCAGAGAAACCAGTTACCAAGTTGCTCTTTAAAACCAAATTTCACGGGCGGCTAAATTCTGCCTGTGTGGCATTCTTGCACGGAGAACAAACTCAGCTGCCTCAAACCCCAAATCAAAAGCCACACTACTAAGTTTTAAATTTCTCTTTGTTACTTGTGACTTTTATACAAACTGAATTGTGTGTGCTTTTCCCCCCAGCTGTTTTCCTATCACCTAGAACAGGGCTGGCCCATGAATAATGTCCCATAAATATTTAACTGAATGACTAATATGCACAGAATCCATTCATCACTAAGAACATGGATGGTACAAACCACTTTCACACAACTATTCTTCTGTTGAAATATAATACCGAGTACACTGCCATACAGTGCCTAATATATTACTAAACCTATATGCCACGCGTAACCACCAAACAAACCCTTCAACTATATCCTTCCCGCCTCGGGTTCCTTGTCAGACTGTGGTAGACTGTTTGCAAAGATGGCTGGAACAATTCCTACCACCCCTTTATGCAAAACCTTTGAAATGTGACTCTGCCACTCCTTCTATCAAGAGACAGAGTTTATCCTCCACCCCGTCAATCTGGACTTGTCTATGTGACTGACTTGACCAAAGGGACATTATAAGATGAGATACAAGCAGAGGCTTGAGCATTTGTGTATTGGGATGTTGCCCCTCCCCCACCCTTATGACTGACACTAGAAGCCATGATGCAAATGAACTTGAGCTAGACTGTTGGAGAGGTCACAAAGAAAGACAAGGGCCTGAACTACACAGCCTGACAACCATCAGACACATGAGTGAGGCCATTCTAAACCATCCAGTCACTGTTAGGCCACCAAATGCCTAAAGCCACATTCACGATCCCAGGTGAGACCAGCAGAAATCATACCAAGCTGAACTCAGCCTATATTGCTATCCCAGAGAACTGTGTGCAAACAGATGGTCGCTGTTTTATGCAATTAACTGGGGGTGGGGGTTACACAGTGACAATTACCTTACCGATACATCAACATGGCTCAACAAGTAAGAAAAAGGACCAAGCAGGACAAGCTTTATCAATCTGAATAAGCAAACAGTAAGGGAAACTGTGCTCTCCCTCTCCATTCCACTTTATATGTTTCAGATATGCATCCTCTAATCTTGAACTTCTAGTAGGTTTGTCCTGTACTGTGTGATACATGCCCTTGCTGTTTATGGGTTTCTTCCTTGAAGGTTCTATGTGCATTAGTCAAAGATTTAAATAGTCCCACATCTGCCAAAAGAATAACTCAAATGTTCATAGTCACAAGCCTCCTTTCTCTGAGACACAAAAGATACTCCTGGGGCTTCCCTGGTGGCGCAGTGGTTGAGAATCTGCCTGCCAATGCAGGGGACACGGGTTCGAGCCCTGGTCTGGGAGGATCCCACATGCCGCGGAGCAACTAGGCCCGTGAGCCACAACTACTGAGCCTGCGCATCTGGAGCCTGTGCTCCGCAACAAGAGAGGCCGCGATAGTGAGAGGCCTGCGCACCGCGATGAAGAGTGGCCCCCGCTCGCCGCAACTAGAGGAAGCCTTCGCACAGAAATGAAGACCCAACACAGCAAAAATAAATTAATTAATTAATAAACTCCTACCTCCAACATCTTCTTTAAAAAAAAAGATATTCCTGGAAGCAGCTGATAGGCTGGGTGGAGTTTACAATCCTATTCCAGTTTTAAGCAGCTATCTACTCTACATTCAAGTAACTGCAATAACAAATTAAACCTCCTTTCCAGGGAGCAGAACAATAGTGACCAGACAGTTCATTTTTACATCAATTAACATTTGGGCTTATAAATGATATACATCTGTCCCTCAGTATCCCTGGGGGATTGGTTCCAAGACCACCTGCAGAGACTGACCAAAGTCCAAGGATGCTCAAACAAGGATGCCTTCTATAAAACAGCATAGTATTTGCATGTAATCTATACACATCCTCCCTCCCGTGTACTTTAAATCATCTCTAGACTACTTATAATACCTTATACAATGTAAATGCTATGTAAATAATTGTTGGCTCATGGCAAATTCAAGTTTTGCTTTTTGGAACTCTCTGGAATATTTCCCATGAATATTTTTGATTTGTGGTTGATTGGATCTGTGGGTGAGGAACCCACAGACCAAGGGCTGACCGTACTTCATTATTTTTTTAACAAGAAACTGTATACAATTTAAAGTCAGTATTTTCCTATTGCATCATGCTCTAAAAAAGATCCTAAACTAAATCATTAAGTAACAACTGGAATAAAGAAGTTGGAGGTAAGACACAGTTTCTTAAGTATGTGCATAAGAGAGCTGGGCATTACGTATCCTTTTTATTCTGAATATGCCAAGGAGAAAGAAAACCAAAAAACAAAAGAAAGAAAAGCACTGTAAACTTTTACAAAAGGGAGCAGCAAAGAGGATCTGCCTCTTGTCCTCTAGAATTCCACTCACTCACTCGACTGGAAATAAGAGGTAGGTATGTACTGGGTCCAGCACCAACGAGCTACTGCGGACTCGGATGGTGCCAGTGAGAGAGCCCACAAAAGGCCTCCAGCAGCTTAGCTCATTCCCACCAGACCACTTCTGGGCTGCGCTCACATTCCACCTGGTCCCTAGGTCCCAAATGGCTCACAGAGCAACTCCTACTGGAATCCAGAGCCTGCTCTTCTATTAGGCCGATTACACCAAAAAGGACTCCTTTCTCATAACGGCAAAAACTACTTAGCAATTAGGTTCTATCTACCTTCTCCAACTGAGACAAGTCTGGCTCTCATGACCCTCAATGGATGGATGGATGGATGAGCTCAATCAATGTACTTATTTCCTCAGTGGAAACAACCTCCTAGCCATCCCGGCCAACCTAGTTCACAACCTCCATGCTCCGGGCCCCCAGCACCCCAAGTCCTGAAGTGTGCACACCACCCTGACAACAGAAGGCCACCTCCACTCTCACCACCCTGCGGAACCAGCCTCTGACATCTAGGAGGGGAAAGGGAAGGGGAGGGAAGGGGAGGGAAGGGGAGGGGAGGGAAGGGGAGGGGAGGGGAGGGGAGGGAAGGGGAGGGGAGGGGAGGGGAGGGGAAGGGAGGGGAGGGGAGGGGAGGGGACAAGACAAGAAGAAGAGCAAAGGAAAAGGGAAGAGGGAAAGGAAAGGCTCTACCTTTCTACAAATGGCATATTCAATTAACAAGTTTATCTTTCACTTCTCAAGGGCAGACATTAAACCAAGAATGTACAAACACTCCTAAGTCAAAACAATCCCTGTCTTCGTATTTCAGATATCTCTAGAATTCCAGAACAGATGCCTTGTGAATAACCAAATAATACTCGAGTGCTCCTACTGTGATTACAGCGAAAACGGAAGTCTTTTCTGGAGGATGGTCATCCAGCAACCGCCACTCTCCAGACCACAATCCAGAAGCCAGAGGAAAGGTCCCTGACAGATATATAACCCAAGGATCACGCATTTCATTCCATAAGAAAGTTCTTCCAGAACCCCATCCTCAGAGATTCTATTTCAGTGGTCGGGAGAAGGGCCAGGCATCTGCATCTCGTACAGTCTCCCCGGAAAAAGAAACGTGTAACCAGAGTTAAAAACCACTGCTTGGGGGCTTCCCTGGTGGCGCAGTGGTTGAGAGTCCACCTGCCGATGCAGGGGACGCGGGTTCGTGCCCCGGTCCGGGAGGATCCCACGTGCCGCGGAGTGGCTGGGCCCGTGAGCCATGGCCGCTGAGCCTGCGTATCCACAACGGGAGAGGCCACAACAGTGAGAGGCCCGCGTAACACACACACACACACACACACACACACACACACACACACACACACACACACACAAAAACCCCACTGCTTGTAGCCTTCACCCTCAGGGCTCACAGGACCAGGTTTTACTTTCAAATGCAGCTGTCGCTGTTGGTCTATCTTCTATTTTACCTTCCCCTTTAAATTGTCCTATGTAATTAATTCTGTCAACATTTCAAGAACAAAAGGAAATTCTTCTGGCTACCCTTTCATTTCAGCCACATTTATAATAAACTTGGCATACAGCATCTCAGCACACTACAGAGAAACAGCGGCAACATCTGTAAGTTGGGGCCTTCTCATGGCAGTATGTTTCAAATGTTTGACTATGACTCACTGTAAAAAATAAAATTGGCGTCACAACCAAGTATGTGTGTTTGAGTGTGTATTTACATACACATATGTGCATACATATGTATGAAATAAGTTTCACAAAATCATAAATATCCTTATCATGTGCAATGTACTGATATCCTTTGTTCAATTCTATTCATTACAAAATGTTTTAAAACTGCTGGTCCTAACCCACTAAACGGTCTTCCTCACTTAATGGCTGAAGCTTGCAGTTTAAAAAATACTGCCACAGAGCACTTCTTAATCTTTTTCTAGTTGTTGATGGCTTTGAGAGGCCAATGAAAGCTATGAACCTTCTCCCCCCAAAAAACACACATATAATATATGCACATAAGAGTTTGCACACAGTTGATACAGCAGGTTAAAAGCTCCCGCCCTAAGCAAAGAAACAGCGGCCACTAATGGAGAAAGAGACAGAAAAAGGATAAAAAAGAGAGACAGAGAAGGAAAGAAAGGAGTAAGAAGTGATCAAAATAATTCTAAAAGTATAAAAATGAAGAGTTGTTCAGAATAAGAACCAACTGCTCGGCTCAGTGGGCCCTGAGTGCCTTATTACAGCACTGAGTCAGAACACGGCCTAACAACCAAGGGCCAAAATGAGACAGCCAGTATTCTGTTTTCGACAACAAGGACGTATGCAATAAATACATTTTGGAAAGATATCCAACCAAAAACACTTGTTTCAAGTTAAATAGTGAAGCACAGTTTTAATATTTTGTGCATCTCCATTATGCAGTACCGTACACACGTTCCTCCACGATGCCAGGTAAAGGAAACGTTAGTACACAACAGAAAAGTCACAAGATTTTCACACCTTTCATATCATAGTTCTTCTCAGGGCAACATTAAGATCTTAAGAAGCCCTAACCCTGAAAGTTTATATTTCAATGAAATTGAAAATAAAATTATAACTAAACCATAAAATACACATAAGGAAATCCTATAATGACTTCTTTTCACCATGATGAGTACTTGGAGGCTTCTCTCCAAATATCAAATTCTTCCAAAATATTTGTAAAGCCCCTGCTCTGTTGAGACTCTAACTAGGCATCCCATCTGCCTATCTACCAGCTTCTTATTTTCCTCAGAATGACTTTCGGCGACTTGTTTACAAATCGTCACTGCAGTTTCTTAAAAACTCATCCCCAGAGTTATTATAGTTCTGATATATAATATACACTGAAGCACCTTTTTACTAAACTCTTCCTAAATCCCCGTGAGGCAGAAATGAAGTCTCCATTTCAATGTCCATAACAATGGAGCACAAAGAAGTTAAGTGGTATGACCACATTATCTAACAAAAGTGGAATCAGGACCAGGAGCCAAGAATCTGTTCTCTTTTCATTAGAGCACACAAGCCATGCTGTCAGGCCTGGAAAGCTTTGGCAAAAAGTGGCCAAGAACACCTCATCACAGCAACTTGTGTTGTACAACACCTTCCCCGGGCGTCTTCGCCTTTGTATAATAGAGAGCTACTCTGTTGGGCATAAGCCTCCCTTTTGACTATCTGCAGAATGCTGAAATCCTTACACCACCAGGAATAAACAAAAAAGAAAGGGGGAGAAAAGATCTTCTAGTTACAGGGAAATTTTTTTATCTCAACAGAAAAGAATTTTTTTTTTCAATGTTTATCCCAGCACATCAAGTTGTGCCTACCTCTTGAAGAAATGCAAGACGTTGTGTCACAATCATCCTTTAACTTCAGAGAAATGAATCAGGAAGGTGGCAATGCAACAGGTAATGTTTATTTAAATACCTCACTTAATGCTAAGTATTTAGTCTAAAATGTCTTAAAAAAAATATTCAAGAATGTGCTGGAGTTCTCCAAGTCCCAGTCTCCAAGCCATGTTTCTTTCACCTCTAAAGTAATAACAGTTCAAATCCAGGATGGATCAGGACTCAGATAAAAATAACCCTTCACGTGGCTGCACAACCGCATTGATTTCCTTGACTGAATTTAGGCTACAACCATCTTAACAAGCAAGCAACGAATTTATCAAGAGCCTTCCTTAAGCAAAACATCATCTTAGGCGTGGTGAAAATACAGGACACTCCTGTGGCCTGTGCCCCTGGGAGATTATAATAGAGCTTAGGAGGTGAGACTTTTATATCATAAAACATAAAATTTAAGGGTTAACCGCCGTAGGCACAAAAACAGATGCAACAGGATTTAAGTGATTCCTAGCTAAATGAGTGCATTAGTCTTTCTTTTCTTACTGCCTAAAGGAGTGCTTTGGGTTTAAACGAAGGAAAGGTCACTGTCAACTGCAGAGGTCCAAGAATGCTCCGGAGAAGTCACAGGATTTGGGTAGGTCTAAAAGGATGGGCAAGATTTGGATAAAGTAACATTCCACCGAAGAGCAGCATGTGAGATTCTGGTTTTTAGGTCATAGTTGAACCCTGCCCTTTTTAAAAATTTTTCACTAGGATAGTTGTATTCTTCAAAATGTATTTTTTTGAAGTATGAATTGCTAGAGACTCAAAGCAGATATCTGTACACCCAGGTTCAACTGTAGCATTGTTCACAACTGCCAAAAGGTAGAAGTAACCCAAGCGCCCACTGACGGATGAATGGGTAAACGAAGTATGGTGTACAGATACAATGGAATATTATTCAGCCTTAAAAAAAAGGAAATTCTACACAGGCTATAACATGGATTAAAACATGGATAGCAGCCTAAAGGCCCACCCAACCACATTTCAGACACAGGGGATGAAACAGCTTGCCTCAAGCAAAGACCTCCTGTGAGTAATAGCTTAGAAAGTAAGACTGGAATCAAATTTCAGACAGCCTCAAATGTCAGAGTGAGCAGTCTGAGCTTCAGTCTGAGAGCAGTTTTGAAGTAAAAGTCAGTGTGTGGGGTAAGGGGGGTTAGATGATGAAACTGACTGAACTTGAATCCAAGTCACCCTGACTTAAGTGTTTTTGAGCTCTTTGCTCAGATTCTATGTCATACAGTATGACAAGGCTTCAAATGTATTTGAAATATTGTGTAAACCTTAGCTCCAAGTTATCTAGCAAAGTTTTTCAGTTTTGTGTGAACCTGGGCACATTACTGAACCTCTCCAAATCCCAGTTTCATCATCTGGACAAGGAGGACGATACTGGTTCCTCCTGTCTAAATCTGAGGATTAAATGAGATTGTGCGTTAAAGCCCGAACCACCTGACACATATAGCAAGCATCTCATAAATGTTACCCACTGTGAGTTTGGCTCTACTCGAATTTTTGGCCACAGTAAATAGCCAAATCAGGACTCAAAAGCCTACAATACACGTTAGTATCTCAGCTAAATTCATAGAGGAGTCCTATGATGCTGAAGTCTTACCAAATGCTCTCTGTATACAGGGAATGGATGAGTTATCAGAGGGGCACATGAGGTACGTATGGTCTTAATGAAGCTAGCAGGAAAAGCCTGGGATACAGAGAAAACGGCTATACAAGGCAAGCTGGTGGAATCTTCAGAAATGACAACACGCTATTCACTTCACACAGAGGAATTCACCCTCTTCTTGGGTCTCGGATCCTGGGAATCTGATCACAAGACATCAAGACATTATGTGTCGCAGCATTTTTAATTTAGCCATCTGTAAGATTTCCCAAATTTCCCTGAAGAGGGCTTTTGTCTTAATTGTTTTTTTTTAAAGACACAGTTTGGTCTACCATACGCTCTGGTTGGTTTTTCAGACACAGTTCAAAATTGTGAAAAACTGCCTAAGTGAAAAATTACAAACATAAGGTCAATAACTGATTTAGGCTTCTATCTGGGTCTTAAATCTAAAACAGTGGAATTCAGACATACACCTCACACCCCCATCTAAGAACAGATCTGTGATACATATAACCAATAATGACAGCCTAATTCTCACAGAGGAAGAAACTAAAGGCATTAGAAGGTTTTAAAGACTTGCTCAAGGTCTCACAAGTAGTAGCAGGGGCAGTTTCACGCCAAAGCTCTACACCAAGGTCTGTGATGTAAGAATAGAGAAGTATGATTTGTCAGGCTCTGTCAGCTGCTGGGCACAGAGATGCCCTCAAGTTACATCAAGTACTGAAGGCTTTACTGTGATAATCACATACCCAGGAACCCCCCGAGGAACCCATTACCGAGCTACAAGAAAAGCTGGGACCCAAAAGTGAGTATGGATGGCTGTGAGGCCACATTATGGAACAAAGCAACACAAGTTTGTGAAGACTTCCTTTCCAGTCCCACTATCAATGTGCTCATCCCCTACTCACATTTCTGCTTCCTCTGGGCCTGCTACTGACTGGTCTTCTCACTTTCTACTCCAAAGCTGGCCTGTTGCAAAGACTCTTATTCACAGTCTCTGCCTACACACGGCCCATCGTGGCCTCACCACATCATGACTCCTGGCGTCTGCTTCTGTTGGTATTTTATTTGTTTCAGTATTTCTCAACTCAAAGTTTGAGAAGAGATTCAAGCCCTATTCATCTGTTTATCTATGCTGTGCTAAATCACTGGCCTTAGATCAGGCAAGCTTGTCAGGCATGGTCCCTGTCGGTGTAGTCTGAGACATGCCTTAACTACCATCATATTATAATCCTTTGTTCCTGTGCTGCAGTCATTTCAGACTATGAATTAAAGAACTAGATATGAGTTCTATGCCACGCCGAAATACCGGCTAAAAATATCACTTCGGGCAGCCTTTATTTCAGAGCAGGATAACACAATACTACCTTATCTTCGTTGCTCTGTAAGGAACAAGTATTTTCCAAATATGTATCATTCTCCAGACCTAGTAAGAGTCTCTTAACTAAAGGTACAGAGTGGTCCTGTGTTACAGGTATGCTACCAGCTACAAGTCTTGAAAATAATATTACGTGGCTAATTGAAAGTAGTAATCCAACAAAAGTGAAATCTGTGTAATGAATACCAAAGTAGGAGGGGGTAGGGAAAAAGGGAGGGAGGGGAGAGGCAACGAGAGAGTCAGGGAAGGGGAGAGAGAGAAAATTCTAATCATAAGAAAAGCTCAGGGTCTGAAATCTTGAAGAAAAGTCATGCTGGGTTTCCAAGTTTTTCAGATGGTCATGTGGTCAGGTACTCCATTCCAACTATATGTCAAGCACCGGGCTAAAATGCCCCTTAGGGGTTTCCCTGGTGGCGCAGTGGTTGACAGTCCGCCTGCTGATGCAGGGAACACGGGTTCGTGCCCTGGTCCGGGAGGATCCCACGTGCCGCGGAGCGGCTAGGCCCGTGAGCCATGGCCACTGAGCCTGCGCATCCGGAGCCTGTGCTCTGCAACGGGAGAGGCCACAGCAGTGAGAGGCCCGCGTACCGCAATCAATCAATCAATCAATAAATCAATAAAATAAAATGCCCCTTAATCTCCAAAACAACTCAACAAGATAAGCATCATGATACCTATTTTACAGATGAGAGAACTGACCCTCAATTACTTCAATGGTCACAGTGGTTGTGAGTGACCAAGACACAACCTTGGTCTGTCTGCCAAAGGCCCATGCCTTGCCCAATATGCCACAACAGAGTTGGATGCACAAAACAGCCTCTCTTTAGAAATTAGGATTATCGTTAATACTTATCTGTACTATAAATCTAAGAGCAGAAAGAGATGTGTGTGTAGAGGGGAGGGGTGAATCAGCCGCATGAATCAGCCACATGGCTCTTGTGGGGAATTGCTTCTTCCTCCTCTACTCTGTGCTCTTTTTTTTTTTTTTCTGGCTGTGCCCTGCGGCATGCAGGCTTTTAGTTCCCGGACCACGGTTCTAACCTGTGCCCCCTGCAGTGGAAGCACGGAGTCTTAACCACTGGACCACCAGGGAGGAAGTCCCTCTACGATGTGCTCTTAATGGTAAAGGACTTTGTGCAGCTATCAATCACCTGCCATCCAGTGAACAGGACGAAAACCCATCTCCTCCCAAGATCGTCTCCCACCTTCCAGAGAGGAACACACCATCCTAACGGTTGCTATCACTTTTCTTTGACTAGAGAGCACCTACGACTTTAGAACTGAACGCACTTGTTCCCTGTCACACTAGTTCACGTCACTGCACTGTTGAATGCTAACTCAACACGTGGCAGGAATGCGGATTATCTCTTCAATTCTTTGTCTGGGTTGTTGAGGCTGCCCTGCTCCAAAACCTATACACTCAATATCATACTCAGTTATGTTGAACAGCACTTTGCAGGCTGAGAATGCTTCCCTATTAGTGGTATCACTGATGCACATGGTAACTGCATAAACTTAGCAGGACCATTATTAAGAGCATGAACTACAGAGCCAGACTTCCTGGATATGAATCCCAGCTCCATCACCTACTCGCTGTGTGACCTTGGAAAGGTCACTTAGCCTTTCTGAGCCTCAGTTTCCTCATATGTAAAATGAAGATAATTTGAAAACCTTCAGTGCATAGGACTCTAGTAAAACTTAAATAAACAAGTACATGTAAAGTGCTTAGAATAGCATATTGTACCAATAAGGACTTAATATGTGTTAACTGTCATTGTTTATCATTTTACCAATAAGAAAACACTCTCCTAGGAGTTAAAGTACTTGTTCCAGGTCTCACAGATGGTAAGTAACAGAGCCAGGACTGGAGCTCAGGTCCTTGCTTCCTAGTACCCACCACACTGCCACCAAAAGATGACACTTCTGCAGACCTGAAGTTGGGCCTTAATTTCCTCCAAATCGAACTTCAAGTACGGCTTCAATCAGAACATTTAAATTAATATATTATAAATATTATTCAAATATATCAAGTACTATATAGCTTGGCAGATAACAGATAAACTCATGCCATTTTGCAAGTTCTAAGAGGAAGAATTTTTCGAATCACCAAAGGTTTTAAGGGAGCTTGGACAGGTTGAAACTGGCAAGCTTTTACCAAAAATGATTGTTTTGAAAAGTATTACAAAACTGTCCAAGAGACAGACTGTGCTCCGAAACTAGACACAACAGCCTCATGATCTGCTGTTGTTCCCCAGCTCTATCTAGCCCCCTAATGCTGTGACTCCATTCCAAAAACCAAAGCTACACTCTTGAAAACACACACAAGTTGTTCTCCATGTTTCCTTAATTGTCTACCTTTTCAACGAGCCGCGCAGGCTGAGTCTGCATTTGGTGAACCCCTCAGACACAGTCAAGTCTAGGCATTTCATTTCACCAGCTCAGGAGTCCACCTTCCTTCCCCCACTTGGTCATGGTGGGAGGGGAGGTGGCATTAAAGAAGGTTCTTGTTTCACTCAAATTTGCTGGGCCTGGGTTCTCTGGGTAAAGGCCCATCCACCTAGAAGAAGAAGAACCTTCTACTTCCAACTCTAAAACCAAAACAAATTTAATTTTTAATCAAACTTACATAATCTGGAAGATGACCCACCCAACTACCATTACTTCTGGAAATGGGACTGGGGTACTGAGATAAGAAAATTACATTTTTATGTTATGTTTTTTTCCCCAAACCATTTGTTACTTGTGTAATTTTTTTAAGGCTGAGATAAGAAAATTACATTTTTATGTTATGTATCCCTATGCTATCTCATTTTTTTTTCCCAAAAGCATTTGTTACTTGTGTAACTTTTTTAAGGCTGTTTAAAGGAAATTTTAAAAAGAAAAAAATTTAGAGAACATCTGGGTAGGAATAACACTAAGCTGGGCATACGAACTCCAGCCCTACTCTCTGCCAACAGCCCCGTGAGCTTGGAAAAGTGCCGAGCCCCGAACAAGACTGCAGTCCTGGCTGACACCTTGATGACAGCCTGGTGAGACCCCAAACAGAGGACCCAGCTAAGCCATGCCCGAATGCCTGTCCCACAGAAAGAGTCAGATAATACATGTATGTTATTTTAAGTCACTAAGTTTGGGGCAATCTATTCTGCGGCAAGAGAAAACTAATACACCATTTATACTGAATTCTCAGGAATAATGTTATCCCCAAAAGGTAGGAATTTTCATGTATACAAATGAAAAGTGGTTTTGACACTTAAAATAAATATATAAATGTTAACTAGTATTTTTTTTATGTTTACCTCATTTATTGTGCTCAGCCAGCACCCTTAAATATAACTTTGTGGCTGACTTGGGTGTATAAAAATTTTACGTATTTTACTTATAATCTCATTGGTTGTTTCAAACAGTAACCAAATTATTTTTTCCTGTGTTTCCACAATATAACTAAGTGTTTATTCTAAAAGAACCTCTAAAGGGTCACAAAACTTACTGAATCTTCAGCTCAGAAGGGCTATTTCTAGCAATACTAGTTGTCCTCTGAGTGTTTCATATAAAATTCTAAGTAGGAAAAGACAGACAGCCCGAAGACCACCTCCAGCCCCGACCAAGGAACTCTTTCCTGCCTGTCCCTGAGTTAAGGCAAATAAGAGAAACAAAGCAGGGACCCTTGGTCTACTCTCTACCTTTTATCCGAGGATATCAATATAAGCACCTTCCTTTTCTATTATTAGTCAAATAAATGTTAATTAGTATTATTTTCATTTACTTTCCAATATTTTAAACCAAATATATTGTACTTACATTTGAATATTTTTCATAAGAGTATTGGATCCCATCCTTACGGAGATCCTAATTCTACTACCAACTTCTAAAAATTAAGACAATTTTTACTAGACTTTCAAAGCAGTCACTCTTACATCTACAAGTAGTTTAACTTAAGATTCTAAAATTGGACTAATTCAGACCTCTATATCTGGATGATCCCCACCTGACAATTCAGATAGAAAACAAACTAAATCTACTTGTTAGTACCAAAAATACTTCCTGTCAGAGAATGGACACCTTGGTTCTTTAGTTTCCAAATTTGCCCTGGGCCTTGTTCTTGCTTAAATTGCAGCTTTCCTGTTCCTGAATGGAACCACAGTCCTGACCAGTCACCCTAAAAACAGAATCACGTCTGGCTGGGTCTCCTGCATACCAAGTTCACATGAAATCTTGCCACCATCCCATCTGGCTGTGGACGGGGGTGGGGAGGCCAGAAGAAGCTCTGACAAAGGACAGAAAGAATACAGAAGAGCGGCGCTTAGGAATGTCACAACCAGCATTTCTCACCACCGACCCCACAGAGACTGCTGGAGCACGTCCTGCAGCTGGGCCCAGCCTGCACTGCACTCGGCCAAGAGTGAGGAATCAAAGCAAACAGTCTCTGACCCTGTGTGTTACCCCACTGGGCCAACATTCCCTCTATCTGTTCTTACCTGATCCACCTCCATCTCCAATGGAACAGCCCTCCTGCAAGGACCACGTCAACATCTGGAACTGTCTCAGATTTAGAGACTCTGCCCGGCTACAGACAGGGTGTTGAACCAACTCTGGGCTTTTTAAACAAGTGTGTGAACCCAACTCAAAGCAAAGAAGACATAATCCTGAAGCATGCACTTTACTATCTTTCATAGAAGTACTGGATCCTATTTTTACGGGGATCCTAATTCTAGTACCAACTCCTAAAAATCAAGACAATTTTTACTAGACTTTCAAAGCAGTCCTCTTACAACTACAAGTAGTCTAACATAAGATCCTAAAATTGGACTAATTCAGACCTCTTATATCTAGATGATCCCCAACCTGACAATTCAGATAGAAAACAAACTACAACTACTTGTCAGCACCAAAAATACTTCTTATTCAAATAAGGGTTGCAAGGAGTAGAGTAGATTAAAACAAAACCATATGATATGCATTACAGAATAGAATAAAACTCTGAATGACTTTGGAAGCAAAGATTTCAACAGTATTTCCCTAAAGTGGACAGACTTCAACTACCCACCCCAGGGTCCTTTTTACTCTTCTCCTTTTTTTTTTGGCCACACCATGAGGCATACGGGATCTTAGCTCCTTGACCAAGGATTGAACCTGTGCCCCCTGCAATGGAAGCGTGGTGTCTTAACCACTGGACCGCCAGGGAAGTCCCTACTCTTCTCTACCATAAGGAGTTCTCCAGGAGAAAAGTCTTGAGAGGCATGCCTTTGGGTGCACCTGAAGCTTAGAATTCCAATCATAAATGCTTCTCATGGAACATATCCTTCAGCATGGTAGCAACACCAATAAAACCACTTCACTAGAGAATTCCCTACCAAGCCTGTGACGGGGTTACAGCAGAGGGCCTCATCAGCATCCACTGCCCTTCCCTCTTCCTAACACGCTGATAGAGAGATTTAGTAGAGTATTCAACCTACTTACACACAACCCATCTACTTTGGAAAAAACTGACCCTCCGCCAATCCTAGGAGCAGACATCATTTTCTTAAGCCATTCAGCTCATTCTGGTCACCTGGCCACAGTCAGTAAGTTTGAGGAGTACATGTGACTCATTGGCCTACCCAGAGCTTCAGGTTTAGTATGACAGGATCACCAAGGATTCCACTTCCAGATTCAGCTGGCTGGAGATCCAGAGGATCACTAGGGGTTATAAATACTCTAGAGAGTTGATAACTCTTATCTGGTGAGAACTCTGTGAAGGCAGGGAATATTTCTTACCTCTAGATATGGTGGTGAAAGCGGGGGTGTGGGGGGCAGGTTGGAAGAACAGGGTCCCCTGACCTACAGCTGGCTCACACAAGAGGCGGCAAAAGCTCTGGGTACAGCCAGAGTTCTAAAGTCTGAGCCAAGCGTCCCTCTGTTCACAGGCCCCCTTATCAACCATGGCTTCTGAACATACAAATGACTGTTCAGTATGTTTGCATGATGGATCACTCGAGACCATCACACAATTTTATAGGATAAAGTAAAGCTATGAGACTACAACAGAGACTAAATAATAAAAAATTTTTAAAAACTGTACCTTCTCTTCCTGGGAAAGAATTAAAAAACAAAGTGAAATACAAGATAGTAAAATATTGTATGTCATTAACTTGGCCTTTGGCATCAGCTGAACAATTTTCAGCAACCCAAGAAGAAAAGCAAAGCAGGAAGATTATCAGAATAAGGGCCAGAAACAGATCTCCCAAGGGCAGTATATACATCATGTGGGGTTACACGGGGTAAGGTGGGGTAATCAAATCTATCGTACAGTATTTTTTTTAAATTACAAAACCAGGGCTTCCCTGGTGGCACAGTGGTTGAGAGTCCGCCTGCCGATGCAGGGGACACGGGTTCGTGCCCCGGTCCGGGAAGATCCCACATGCCGCGGAGCGGCTGGGCCCGTGAGCCATGGCCGCTGAGCCTGCGTGTCCAGAGCCTGTGCTCCGCAATGGGAGAGGCCACAACAGTGAGAGGCCCGCGTACCGCAAAAAAAAAAAAACAAAATTACAAAACCAATACATACTTGACTTAACAAGCCCTATAATACTGAGGTCTAAAAGAGTAATAACTCTTCCCCGTCCCCAGATCCCAACCCACCCCACTGAAGTTAGCATGCCTAAATCCACCCATGCTAAAGTTAGCATAGTACTAAAGTTAGCATGGCTTTCTCTACGCTCATACAAATATACAAACATGTGTACACATCCATAAACCCCCATTAAAAAAAATAAGATCATACTACACACATTACCCTATAAGCTGTTTGTTTTTTCTTTTTTGCTTAAAATAGAGAATGCCCAATCCTCCAATATGACACGTGTTTAAAGTTACAAAATGAAGGCACACATCTCATGGAAAAAATAGTCCCAAAGTATGATGGAAAACATTAATTATATGAATATCTGGAAGCAAAAAACAATTTTCTGCTTTTGTCTCATACCAGAAAGAACATTCCTAAAATAGTCAGAAAATAAAATCATGTAAGGCTGAAACCCAGAGAGTTCGTCTGCTAAAGACTCATGAATGTTAACACTTGACATTTTGTTAAAAAGGAGATTCTTTTATTTTTAGTGGGCACAACAAATCAGGTATTTGAATGCATGTAATGTTCTACTCTCCACCCTATTCTCAATTCAGCTGAAAGTGAATTGTGCCTCTTAGAGCCAGAAAGAAAAATGATCAGCCAACGTCGGTTAGGATATATCTGATGCCTCCTATCTCCATCTCAAAGACCAATGTTTAAAGTCTGTCTTTTATTTGCTATCAGACCACATTTTCAATTAAAGCTGCAGAACCATGATGTTTTCCCACCTGAAAACTGAACTACACTTTGAGGAAAGGTGACACGGGGCCTCACTGCCAAACCAAACAACACCTCTCACTTGCTCTACAGCAATGGCGTTTTATACCTCTTCCATCTGAATCAGCAGTTTACATAACTACATCTCTTAGTTAGTTTAGTAGCCAGTTACTAAATTAATATTCCAAAGCAGTATCCATATATCTCAGGTTACTGTCAACCTCCCCCTACCTCCAACAATCAAATCCAGAAAGACCGGAAGTTCAGTTCCCAGATGGTGACTCCTATTTCATTAAGAAATTAATTATCCAGGCTTCCCTGGTGGAGCAGTGGTTAAGAATCCGCCTGCCAATGCAGGGGACACGGGTTTGAGCCCTAGTCTGGGAAGATCCCACATGCCACGGAACAACTAAGCCCGTGCGCCACAGCTACTGAGCCTGCGCTCTAGAGCCCGCGGGCCACAACTACTGAGCCCGCGCATCTAGAGCCCGTGCTCTGCAACAAGAGAAGCCACCGCAATGAGAAGCCCATGCACCACAATGAAGAATAGGCTCCGCTCACCTCAACTAGAGAAAAGCCCGCACGCAGCAACAAAGACCCAGTGCAGCCAAAAATAAAATAAATTTTTTAAAAAAGAATTAATTATCCAAAATTATCCTTGAAACATGATCGCCTATCTGGAAAGGAAAGCTATAGGCAACATAAAATATAGCTTCGCATATAATTTTTAAAAATATGTTAGTTCTACAAAGTTATAATCAGTTACGTTCTCTCGTTTTATTTACTTATATTTCCTCCTCCTGTCCCCACACTGATAGACAGAAAAACATGAAGCATGGTCCCAATAATCCAATTCATATCTAGACACAGACAGACTACAACATGGGGGGAAAAGAACTCAGAAGCGAGTCAGAAGCTATTAAAACTACTTCCACCCCATCCATCCACTTCCTTCTCAGCTGCTGGTACAGGGAATCTTCATCTCCTTGGTTTAGTTAACATGTCTCTACCTGAACAGATGCAAATTTCTGTGCTTTATGCAAATTCCTGAAAAGCTATATATAAAAGCATTTTTGACTCATGTTTTAGATATATTTAACAAACTTAATAGAGTAACACTATGAAATCCTTTATAAAGAATTTTTACAACATAAAATTTCTATTACTGTATATATTTATATGTTTTCATTTTTGTGTCTGACATGATACTTTTGTATAGCAGGACACGACTATTCCCAAATCTCCAGGGACCAAACACATATTCGTATCTGGTAATTTGCTCCTGTCTCTACTAACTACAAATGTTAAGAAGGTTTATGTCTTTTTTGACTGCCTTGCATCTTAATGAGTAGCTTCTCAAAGGTCAGGCTGCTAATCTTATGAAGGTATCCAAGAAGACGCCTGTGGATTTCAAACCTCCTCCTGAATACATGTTCCTCCGAGGGCAGAACTAAGTCTTCCACTTGTTTTAGAACACCCCCGACATCCAGGGCAACACTCTGCACAGTCAGCCCTCTATAAACACCGTGTGGAAAGCAGACTCACGCGACTCTAATGCGATGTTACTCACGTGCCAAATGAGCAAACCCAAAACTCTTCCTGAGGGTATAAACAAATACCTCTGGACTCCAATAAACAAACAGAAAAAAGAGAAGAGTCTAAGGAAGAAAAACCAGCTCTGTGCCACAAAATGCAAAGTCTAAACCCCCCCAGATGACCTCCAGTGCACACTCACATATATCTCATTGTGGTCAAACCGTTTCTTGAGGTTGTTGATGACGGTCTCCTCATTGAGAGGTTCTAAAAGAACCATATCTCCAACTCCAATCATATTGTCCAGAAGTGACGTTTTCACCTCCATTTTGGCCATAGTCTCTTGCTGTAAGAAAGAGGGAAAGGGGGACAATATAAATGAGCAAGATAATTTCAGATGGGTTCTTAGCACCGATGGAGAAATGAAACACTGCTATTTCCAAATGGCCCTCACCTGCCTCATTAGTGTCGTAACCCGCCCCCGCCCCTGCCCCCAAAACCTACGTCAGAAGCCTCTGCGGGAGCTGCAGTCACTGCCAAGCTGCTAGAAGCCCCACTTGCCAACCTGCTGCCACAAACAAACCTCCCTCCCAGTCATCAACCCAAGCAAAGTCCATCTACAGAAAGAGCCACTAGGAAGCCAGGGTCACCGTTTTCTTCTGTAGACCATCTCCTCTGCCCAACCAGAAGTTGCAAAGCTCTAGCAAGAGAACCCAACCCACCCCTTTCCACTAGCCCTTGCCTACCAATGTCAGACTTGAACCCACAGGAACCTGCTGCCCGAAGACGGCATCCCCCAGTATTCCATGATGAAATGCAGAATGCCACTTCCCAGAGAATGTTTAAAAAATGATGCTAACATTTACTGAGTACTTTTGTCACATATCAGATGCTGCATCAAGAACTTTCCACGCATTAATTAATTTAATCCTCACAACTCTATGAGGTAGGTTGTTATCATTATCCCCATTTTAAGATAAGGAAGCTCAGGGAGATTAAGAAATCCTGCTTATGGTTAATTAGGAGTGTGTTACATTTTGTGCCAAAAGAACTTAAATCACCACTTAAAACACTATATCCATGGGGAGAAATTTCATTCCAGGAGTCAACGCTGACTTATAAAGAAAATAATAACACCCCACTTGAAAATCAAAGGTTGCCTATATGATATAACCTGCCAAGAGTGACCTCAATATTCTCAACGCTCATTCCAACAGACACACCGCTAGAACAGCAAAACCGAATTAACATGCAACGAATAGACCAGAAATACTAGTTTCCTTTTAGCTCAGTGTGAAAGCCTATCAAGTGGAAAACACAGGCACACTGCAAAGGCAGCACTGGGCTCCCACTCTAAAGTGCGTGGTGCCACCCAAGAGCAGAATGTTAAATGCCCAAGACTTCAAATCTGATCACTGTCAAGAGTACTATCTGAATTTAGGAGAGTGTGTGGGCGTGGTGTGGTGTGGTGTGGCGAGGTGTGGCGAGTGTGTGTGTGTGTGTGTGTGTGTGTGTGTGTGTGTTATGTTGCTTTCTCTAATATCATCCGGATGTAGAACTAAATTCATCTGGGCCATGCCCTCTAAATACTTCCAATGCAGAAGTCAATTTTGTTTAACTTCAGGATACTAATACTAAATAATATTTCAGGATACTAATAAATACTCACATATATTCATGCCCCTAATACTGAGAGGGGAGTACATTTAATTCTTTCCATGAAGGAGTCACTCAAGCATCCTATATCTTATAAAGGTCAGTCTTCTTGCTTAAGGCTTAGCAATTTAAATAAATGTACTCTATTCTAGTCTAGAACATCTAGTAGGTCTCTTAGAGGCAAAAGAAACTACATTTAGTTGGGCTATTTTAAAGAGAACTGGGAAAGACCAGGAATTACATAATTCTTTATTATTAATTATTAATGATTTCTATGAACCCAAACATATTCTTTATTTCTGACCCATTAAAAAAAGAATTTTTTTTCAAGTGTGCACTGAAAAGCCAAAAAAATGAAACCAAGAAGAAGCAGCAAGATTCTCTCATAAACGAAAGCAACCAATAAAGAAGTATTTAATATTCAAAACAAGAAAAACAGGGTTAACTTTTTGTTAATGTCTTTTTAAATTTCATACCAAGTACACCTGGAATAAATAGCCCCAGGTATCGCTAAAACCCAACAATAGTCGTACCAAGAATGGTTTCAGGCACTTTGAACTAGGCCAGATCTTTCAAAATAAACCAGGTGGAGGTAGGGGTACTTGCCACTCTCTAGAGATGCAGCAGAAGCCGGGTAGACAGCTGGGCCCGTGCCAAGTCCGTGGAAAGACTTGTACAGGAATAGGAACATGAGTACCCAACCTTTGTCACAATAAATTAACATTTAAATCAAATTTCAAGTTCTCAGACTCGAGAAATGCCAAAAGCACTCTAGCTGCGATGCGATGCATTACATATAATTTGGCAGATGAGGGAAGAAGGCTTAGGGATTAAGGGGGAAGTCAACCTGAGAAGAGTTTCAAAAATAACCACCTCAAACCAGCAATTTAAATTAAGCAAAGAGGCAGAATGGGAACTCTTTGCCCTGGGGTAGATTCCTGTATATAATAAAGTCTATTTATGGAAACAGCTGCAGAAAGACAGCAGCTTCGCTGCAGGTAACAGTAATTAAGCAGCCAGTCTTTCTCTGTAATTAAACCTGCTTCACCATTTTTTCAAATACAAGTTTCAAGCAAGAGTATGGGTTCTAATTTTTACACTTCTATCCCAACTTTATAATCTGAAGGGCGGAAGAGAGCAAACAAAACAAATGCTGAGTTACAGGCAGTGGGTAAAAGTGAAAAACTGAAAATACAACTTTTGCAAATCAAAATACAGCAATAAAGTAAACCAACTGAAAAGGTGATAACAACGTCCACTTAGTCATGCCAGAACAGTTTTGTTTCCTATCATTTTACTTTTTTAGCATCTAGGCACTTAGGGGGGAGGAAACAGTGACATCCTCCCCCTCATTTTCATTCTCCTGGTGAAACTGGGACACTGAAAACATGACACAGAGATACTTCCTATCTTCGCACAAATGGACTGATTTCCCTTACCACGACTACCATCTCCAGGCCTGGTTGGTTCACTTCGACATCTCAACGAAATTAGTCGGAATATTTTGTTCAGCCAAAAGAAACTGATTTGTTTTTTCTCTGAAAGACCAATGCTGACTACAGGAACAAATTTCAGAATCACTTGCTAACTCAAGGTTTCCATAAACTATCAGAAGAATTCATATGGGAACGTACATAGAGCACTAAGGATACTTTTTGTTTGACACATAGATGTCCACCTGCACCCTTCCCAAGACCCACAGGGGAAACCACATTGTTCCAGGCAAGCCAATTTTATCCCATGCTCCGGGGAATGTAGCCTGCGATCTACACTAAGGCGATCAACATATTTCTACCTCCCAGCCACTGTAATTGATTCAGGGCTGGTCATATAACTGAGCCTGAGGCTTTGGCTTGGAATATGAGGACAAAGGTTCGCTCCATCTACCTCTGGGTGGCATGATTTACAGATGTGATATTTGGAACTTCTGTGACCATGTCTGCTTTCAGGAGGGGCCTAGTCTGAGGAGGAAAACAATACAAGGAGGAGGGCAGGGAAAGAAAATAACCTGATAACATCACAAACCTCTGGATCAAATTACACCTGAAGCCCATCCCACAGCTCTCAAGTTGTGGGTCACAGAAGCCAATTAATTCTCTTTATTATTTAAGCTGTTTGAGTTGGATTTTCTATTATTTGCCACAGAAAGCATCTTACCCAATAAAAGAAGCTGGCATGAGGGAATGGAGTGCGTCAGTAACACACTGAAGAGCGTGGACTGGCTGAGCCAAGGACACTGAGTGGAGGCATGAGGACCTACTTACTATCTTAGACTGGCAAGATCACCTTTGATACTTAATAGAGACACAGCTGATTAAACCACAGCCTGTTGTGCCTTATGACATGGACCCGTGCCTGCAACTTTCAAGAATTCGAGGGGAAAAAAAAAAAGATGCCGGAGTAGTGTTGGCTACTTCTTAAGGATCTACAAGAAAAAGACACGCTTGCTGTGAAACTGGTCTGTCTGAAAGCCAGAGAGGAGAACATATGATGCTACTAAGTTGAGTCATTCTGCCTGGGGGCAGGGGACACAGAGGAGAAGTCCTCTATCCCAAGCACCAACTGTTTCATCTCTACAGCCTGAGAAAGGGATAGCACTCCCACCATGAAGATGCAGCACAGGGGAGGTATCACCTGCTCTACTGCTTCTTAAGCTTCTTAACTGTTCCCAGGTGGATTCCATTAACCAAGAGCTAAGGCACTGGGCACAGCAACAAGGCCAGGTCCAATCGCCCAGAGACAAGTTCTCAGACCAAGTTCTAGGTTCAAAACCTGAGGGGTTGGTAGTATATCTGGTTTTAGTTATTAGTCCATGGAAGCAGATAAACCTTGAAAGCCAATAACATTTATAAGGGATCTACATTGCCAAAGAAGTACAGCTGACAGTGACTTACAAGTGGCTTGACTCTTAAGACAATCAACCCCAAGACCTCCAACTCGTAAAACAAAAAACAACTGCTAAAGCATGACAAAGCCATCATCCCCAATGCTCCACTTAGATGGGGCCACAGAAGACAATGGACAGAGGAGGTTTTCTTGAGAACCTCTGGGGAGGGGGTGGCTCTGTTTTCAGCCATACAGGGAAGAGGTGCATTATGTTGGCTGGGGCATTTTATTTTCGTAAGCCTATGGAAAGAAAGGAAAGAAAGGAAGTATGGAAAGAAAGGCTTATGTGAATGTTGGGCAGCCAAAGGGGGAGCATAGTAAACATTTGTCTTTTATTTTAAAGGGGACACCATCCAGTATACAATCCTATTCCTATTTGCACCTAATCTCCCTTTCAGGGGGCCCAGTTACCTTGCGACAAGTCATCGAGTGAGAAGCAATACCCAGTTCCCATTACAGAATTCAAAGGAGACGGATCTACCCCAAGGAACATGGCTTATACACAGCCAATGACATCCTCCTGTAACTTGGAGTCCCAGGTCATGATGACAGCTGGTGGTTACACTCATTATTCACTGCAGCAACAGCAGCATCATGAAGACCAGGTGGTTCCTGTGCCACGGTTTCTGCTATGGATCCTGCTGCCCAGCCCTCCAGTCTCTCTTAAGTTCCTGCCTAGCTTCTAAGCCCGTATCCTTCCTGGTCCTCCAACCTCTCTGCAATTCTGTGAGTCTCTACATCGTTCCTGCATTGCAAGCAACCAAGATCCCTAATCGACATGAACACTAAGTACTGTGCCCAACATATAATTTTAAACCACGGTTACATCTTCAATATTACAGGTACCTAATCTTTTTCTTCCAACCTTGGCGAAAGCCATCTACAAAATACAATCACTGGCGGAGCCCTCCGAGGAACCACAGAGGAGCCTGGAAGTAGGGCCTCTACCTAAGAGTACTGATTTAGCCCAACCACCAAGCACACCAACTGATACCCGGTGACTCCATGGCTGCCCCAGCTCTTTCCATCTGTTTGTCCATCCAAGAAAAACAAAATATATGATCACAACCATTCCTTCCCCCAATGACTGTCATCTCAAAAACTTCCAAAATTACTACCTATATTTCAGTGTACACCAATTCACTTACTGGCATCTTTTGCAGTATAAAAATACCATTGAAAGTATTGAAAGCATCATTTCAAAAATTCCTCAAAATCTGAAAGAGAATGAAACATAAACATCTTAGAGCATCTTAAAATGCCATCTGTAACCTAACATTTAAATATGAGTAGTCTATTCAGTCCCAACCTTAAATGACCAGCCACCTACCATGTTAACGTCATCTATGCTCGGAACGTCAAGACCAGCATTCCCCAAGCCAACAGCCCTACACAGACATGGCCAAACTTCATGGCACATCCTTATGAAGGCCATGGCCATTCTACTATTGATATCAAAGCAGCAACACTGAAAAGCTGTTGCAAAGTCATCGATAATTTAATAATGACTAAGAAGAGATGCAGTTTAAGTTGAAATATAGCATCTGGTGGTCTCCCATGTTATTCGAAGGTCTCAGAGTGCCACAGATGAGAAACGATGTGCATTTTTTAAGTTGAAAGAGTTTTTACTATAGAGTTTGAAAGAACACTCACAAATCAGAGCTTAGGGTGCAATGGTTAACAGGGATTAACCTTAAGTCATGAACACGATTTAAATTTGAAGAAACTTTGGGCTACAAAACTATTACATAAAAAAGATAAACAACAAGGTCTTACTGTATAGCACAGGAAACTATATTCAATATCCTGTAATAAACCGTAATGGAAAAGAATATGAAAAAGAATATATATATATAAAAAACTGAATCACTTTGCTGTACACCAGAAACTAACATAACATTGTAAATCAACTATACTTCAATTTAAAAAAATAATAGGGCTTCCCTGGTGGCGCAGTGGTTGGGAGTCCGCCTGCCGATGCAGGGGTCACGGGGTTCGTGCCCCGGTCCGGGAGGATCCCACATGCCGCAGAGCCGCTGCGCCCGCTAGCCATGGCCGCTGAGCCTGCGCATCCGGAGCCTGTGCTCCGCAACGGGAGAGGCCGCAACAGTGAGAGGCCCGTGTACCGCAAATATAATAATAATAATAATAATAAATAATGAGAATTCCCTGGAGGTCCAGTGGTTAGGACTCAGTGCTTTCACTGCCCTGGGTCTGGGTTCAATCCCTGGTCAGGGAACTAAGATCCCACAAGCCTCACAGCGCCACCAAAAAAATAAATAAAATAAATAAATAATAATAAATAAATCTGAAGGAAATTTTAAAGCAGAGCCACTTGCAGGAAAACTTAATGAAAGGAGATTATCTACTGCTCTGGTAATTGTAAATGGGGACAGTTGAAACACGTCTATTATAATGTCATTAATAATACACAACAGAGGCAGCACCTTCAGGGCGTCTGCTTAGCACAGTAACAATTGTTCTTATTTGACTCGAGTTCCCCTCATTAACCTGCTTGTAGGGTGGTCATGTATGCATCCTAGACCCTTTTCTGGAGAATCAGCTCCTTGGTGTCAAGAGTCACCCTTATTCATCTTTCTCTCCCTAAAGGCACAGTGCACAGCCTCTGGCATATGGCAGGCATTCACAGAAACACAAAAGGAGAACAAGTATGCAAATTTACAGTTGACAGCTGATTCATTCAATAAGGGCACATTCTCACAGCTGCCATCCTTGGTTGCTTGGTTCTGTCAAAGCAGACCAGAAGGCAAACTAATGACTGCGGCTTCCAGCCACTTTGATCCATTCCTCTAAAAACATATTACTATCAACAAAGGACAGGAAACAGAATTGAGCTATTTGGCTCCCAAAGACATTGCTAATGCTTTTAAGAATAACATGAGAAACACATTTAAGTAAGAAAACAAGGCCAATGTGGCAAGACTTCATGAACAAAATAAGACTCAGCAAATCCTGATGGCAAGACAAAGGCAAAAGAGGGACCAAGTCTATAGGACGTGGTTCCATACCTAATGTAATGGCCTAAGTGACTGAGAAACACTGGAATTTCCAGATCTTTCAGAATAGCATGGAATCTCATCTCTGAGAAAAGTTTGATTAAATTTCCATTCAACTCAGTTCAACCACCATTTACAGTATTGAGCCCTGTTGGTCCCTGGCATTGTGTTAAGTGCTAGGGACACACTGTGAAAAATCATGGTACTTCCTCCTCTTACACACCCCCAGGAACTCACAGTCCAGTAAGAGGGTCAAGACAAGAAAGTAGGCCACTTCTGAAATTTCAAATGACCCTTTTAATGATTAAGAGCAATACATGTTCACTAAAGAAAAAAAAATCAGAAAATGTAGATGAGCAAAAAGAATATAAGAGAAATCCAACACTCTCATGCTTTAGTTTAAATCCTTTTGGATTCATCAGAATCCTTACAAAACCAGATTTCTAAAAAATTAATTAATTTATTTTTGGCTGTGTTGGGTCTTTGTTGCTGCACACGGGCTTTCTCTAGTCGCAGCGAGCGGAGGCTACTCTTCGTTGCGGTGCGTGAGCTTCTCATTGCAGTGGCTTCTCTTGTTGCGGAGCACAGGCTCTAGGCGTGCGAGCTTCAGTAGTTGTGGCACACGGGCTCAATAGTTGTGGCTCACAGGCTCTAGAGCGCGCAGGCTCAGTAGTTGTGGCACATGGGCCTAGTTGTTCCGCAGGCATGTGGGATCTTCCAATACCAGGAATCGAACCTGTGTCCCCTGGATTGGCAGGCGGATTCTTAACCACTGTGCCACCAGCGAAGTCCCAAAACCTGATTTTTATAACCAATGAATTGGCCATCATTTCTGGTGTTACAAATTTTGATACATATAAATATTTCTGTCTCAGGTAGGAATGTGAAATAGATCCATAGGAGCTATGAAACTGTGGAGCTACACCAATAATATCCCCAACACTTTTAAATTCAGCCAAATTGCATGGCCATCTGCCCCCTTGTTCTTTAGCTTTTCCCCCTCCCGCAAATTAGCAACCCATATTATCAACAGCCTGCCCACCAATCATCTCTACCACTTGGCTGTGTCTAACATCTCGGCACACAAAGATGTACACAATACATCCAAAATTTGTCTCTTGTATCATCACACACCAAAATACAAGAAAACAAAAGCAAAGCAAAACCCTTCCACTCCCCCTAAATTCCACAGCCACAACTGATTCAGTTTCCCATCCTTGGCCTCTCCCTGTCTCTTCCTTCCCTCACAGCCAACCTATCTCCTTGATTATATCAGCTTAATCACTCCCACTCCATCCCTTCCCCGCCCTTCCCCACTGTGACTGCCCCAGCTCAGCCTTCATTATTTCTCACGCTGAAGGCAACATCTCCTAAGTGGTCTCCCCGACAGCCTCTGCCAGCCCTCTCCTTCCCCCATCCATGGGCCACACCACCGAAGTCGCCTTTCTAAATCACAGTCTGATCAGGTAAGTCCTGCTTTAAATCCTTCAATAACTCTCCAGTGTCTTTAAGCTAATATTCAAATGCCTTAGCAGATGCTCAAAAAGATGAAACGGAGAACTGCCATACGACCCAGCAATTCTACTGTAGGGTATGAAAGGAGAGACTCAAACGCCCACATTCAAAGCAGCATTATTCACAAAACAAAATGTGACATATATATACAACAGAATATTATTCAGCCTTAAGAAAAGAAGCAAATTCTGACGCATGCTACAGCACAGATGAAACTTAAGGACATAATGCTAACTGAAGCCAGTCACAAAAGGACCAGTATTGTATGACTCCACTTATATGAGGTCCTAGAGCAGTCAAATTCATGAAGACAGAAACTAGCATGGTGGTTACCAGGGGCTGAGGGAGGAGGGAACGGGAAGTTGCTGTTTAACAGGTACATGGTTGCACAATAGTGCGAATGTACTTAATGCCACTGAACTGCACACTTAAAAAGGTTAAAACGGTCAATGTTACATTATGTATGTTTTACCTCAATAAAAAAAATTCCTTATCAGAGATGACATGACTCCAAAGCCGGACTCCAGCCATCCTCCTCCATCTCATCTCTCCCCAACCAAGTTCCCCCGCCCCCTAAGGCAAACCTCACAAGAAGGACCACCTGGGACAGACAGAAAAGCTGCTTTAGATCCTGAGAGTGGTTCAGCTGAGCTGCTCGTCTTAAATAAATCCCCCGACTTCAACCAGTGTCAGCAGCGCTGCCCCATAGGCAGCATGCTCTGAGCAAGCCCTACTCCTCCAGCACAGCTGTTAGCCTGCTGGTCTCCCCCGGCCCCTGGAGAAGGCCTGAGCTCCCCATGTGCGAAGACCCCGCTGCCTGGCCGAGGGGGCTGGCTCACAGGGCACTGGGGTGCGGAGTGGGTAAATGATGCGTGTGAGAGGGACACCGCGCGCTCTTCCTTCCAGGGCTGTTTCCATCATCTCTCCCCTTCCCGTCAGACAGCCTCGCATGGTTCCCCAAGAATAGGAAAGATCATGAGAGACTCGGGTTAGAAACCGAACGGCGAGACACTTTCTCGGTATTTACGAAGCTAAGGGCAAGCGGAATGAAAATTGCATTCTTTAGGGCAATTTACTCAAGCAGCATAGTTCTCAAAGGAGAAGGGGTTAGTGGGCCACACAGAACCACTCGGGGTGCTTTGCAGGGCTCCCCAGAGATTGAGACAGTGGGCCGTGACATGCTTTTGCAAAAAGGCAGAGGGGATGCCAATTCTCACTCCTATCAACACACCTCCTTACAGAAGCTTAGACAGGGTATATCGATTCATGGCGTTTACTTCACATAGTTATCTGATTTTCCAATCCTGTGTTCCACTGTTAAAACCACTACATACTGAGGTTTTACCCACTTTTCTCTAAAGCTTTTTGTTAAGAGTATATAATAGACTGCTAGTAGGAGGGCTTTTGTTACTATCTTGGATTTAGGGAAAAACAGGCCCAACTACTGGGCAGTTTCCATACAATAACTATTGTCTTAAGTTCAAACTATGGGTAACACAAAGGACATTAAATTATCAGGCAATGATACAATGGAACAGATTTGAATTGGGAATGAAAATAAACAGCTAAAAGCATACAGAAGCCCATAAGCCATAAAGTCAGACTCAAATCTTAAAAAGCTCTGTGAGTGGGAAAGGCAATTAATGCAACATTCTGGGTACCTAAGAGTTCACACCCCAGAGGGTTCCTCTGAATAGGCAGAGACGGGCCAGGACCACTCAGTGTCAGGGGCAAGGTTCGTTTCTGTCTGGGTAGAGAAAGGCTAGCCATATCAACCAAAAGCCATCAACCAGGAGCTCGGCTCCCCTCAACCCCGGGCACATTCCATTTATTAAGGATTTGAAAGATAGCATCTAGATAGAACTTCACAGTTCATAAAGTGACAGGTTAAAAAAAAGTTTTTTTCTAACAGTGGAAATGAAAAATGTATTATCTAGACTAATTGGAAAGATTTTTGAGTCAAAAATAACTGGCTGCCATGACAACACTGAAGGTTTTGGATTACTACAAACTATCTCTTCTGATGTGTGAGCAAAATTTCTTAGGATCCCAGGCAAAACCTTCTTTTAAGAGACAGAAATGGACCCAGCAGATGTTGCACATCTGGTTTCTGGAAGAGCCAGGGTGAGGAAGCTCTCCTATCTGTTCTGACAGTAGGCTTTCACACTATATTAATATTACACACACCCTTCAATCTAATTCCTAAGTCACCAAAGGTCAGAATATTCCACAGTTTTTAAAGAGAAGCTTTACTTGGGAAAGAGTAACTTTCTACAGGTTTAGTTGCAAGACTTTTCCAGGACTGAGAATTCCCTTTTGATCCACCCCAACATGGAACAGCACAGGCTTTGAATCACTGACCCAAGCTCGAATCCAAGGGAATTCATCTATGGAATTCAAGTTTCTGATCTAAAAGTTCAGGGATGACAACATCCACTCCACTTTCTCTTTTTTTTTTTTTGCGGTATGCGGGCCTCTCACTGTTGTGGCCTCTCCCGTTGCGGAGCAACAGGCTCCGGACGCGCAGGCTCAGCGGCCATGGCTCACCTCACGGACCCAGCCGCTCCGCGGCATGTGGGATCTTCCCAGACCGGGGCACGAACCCGTGTCCCCTGCATCGGCAGGCGGACTCTCAACCACTGCGCCACCAGGGAAGCCCCACTTTCTCTTTCGAGAAAGCAAAGCCTGACTCCCGAGAGGCTCTCACCAGATGTTAGTTCCCTCCCTTCGCAATGCCCATTTCTCCTGATCCTGAAGAGCTCCCCTACTCTTCCCTGCTGTCTTCTGGCAGGTGTGTCCATGCAAATAACCTCAAGCACTGCCTCATTTGAAATAGACACCCCATGGAGTTCAGTACCCGGACGAGGAACGCAGCCAACATCACTGTCCCCACTGTCACTTCCTGGAGGAAGCTGTGCAGAGTCATGGCAGGAACAACTGCTGAAGGGCAGGGAGACTTCAGAGAATGACACCCACCCCCAAGACTGGGTCTGAAAGCCACCCCCAGCCCTCCCTCTCCACCCCCTCCCCAAGCATGGTACCCTCACCAGCCAAAATCCTAGAAGGTCAATAATGTAGGGCAAGCCATCCTGGCTTTAGGGGGAACCTATGGTTATGCTGTCCTATACTGGATGTTACGAGAACTCATGAGCTAACGTCTGAAAAGGCTATGAGTTCCTGTGGGACAAAGTAGCCAAAGACTCTAAACCACTGTTATAGCCAGAAACACAAACTCAGCTGCACTGGGATGTGCTAATTATAACCCACAGTCCTCTCAATTTGTTCCCTCATGCGGATTAAAAAATATTCCAATAATAAAAACGTGTTTAGTTTGGCAAACCTGACACCCTGGAACCCCTAGGTGAACATAAAACAGCTCACATGTAACTGGCACACCTGACAGCTCTGACTGGTTCCTGGCCGGTGTGCGGATCCCAAATACGACCAGTGGTCATTAAATAGAATACAGTCACCTGGGGAAAATCAAGTTTCCTTCCAAATGAATTGGCTTGTTAATCAGAGGGTCCCAGTCTAGTCCCACATGCTAATACGCTCACCAGAGTCCTCCTGTCCTTGCCCCCTCCCCCTGCTTACATCGCTTGTACAGTGTTTCTTTCTGCTCTCTACATACTTGATCAGACCATCCAAGCACTCAAGATGTTCCCTTATAATTCAAAGTATGGTGAATTGCACCTAGGAGGCACCCAAGTAGGCTTTCTTGTAGCCATCAGTTTGGGGGTCCCTACAAATCAATTTTTGAAGACATCTGGCTGAACAAAGACTCTCACATAAAATAGCCTGGGGTACACCAGAGCAAAACTACCTTCTTTTAAAAAGGCACCTTTCAGTCATTCAGGCTCTTTTCAGTGACAATGGAGGGAAATGTATTGAATTTAGTGCACTCTTTGGGGTAAGGAAGCAAGTTATCTCTCCAGGAAATGTCAGCTGTTGCATTCTGCAACAGACCAGAGGTTGGAATGACCACCACAGTGGCTCCAGAAAAAAACCCACAAGTTCCATGTTGCAGACTCAGTTCTGCAGCTAGCGCACAGTGTGATCCTAGGCACACTGCCAGCTCTGAGCCTCAGTTTCCCCACAAAGGGGTCAAATACATCATCTCCTAAGATCCTGTCCCAGCTTCCATCATTACTGATTCAACCAAAAAAAGCTCAACTCTGGAAAGACTGACTTCCTTCATTTTGGGGTGCGCAAGCATCCTGGGTCTGGTTACAAAGAATGTTAAAAACCAAAAATGCCAGTCCACAAGAAACTTTCCCAGTGACATCTAAGGAAAGCAGCTCTCTTTATTCTGACCTCACCAGCAAAAAAATGTATTAAGGGTCTAACCATACACAGCACAGAAGGAAATGCACAAAATCAACAGCATCACCATGAGCAAAGGCATCAAGGGACACGTGAATGTGTTCTCTCTCTGTTTACAACTACATGGTTAGCTGCAAAATGGCACTGGCTTTTTTAACAAATGCATCTAGTTAAGAAAGCAAAAAGGGATCTCAAATTACACATTTAAAAACCTATATAAAATCAACTATACTCCAATAAAAATTTTAAAAAAGAAACCTATACAGTAAAAGAAAAATGTGCATCACTCAGCAGTACATCTTCAGTAATGCCTCTGTGCTTGTGGTTAAGAAAAAGTATTTTTGGAATAATAAAAATTCAGAAGCTTCCTCAAGCAGTTATCCACTAAAATAAAGTCTAATACACTACGTAATCAAAGAGAGAGATGTTTATATATTTACGTTAGGGCTTCATGAATGTTTATTAGTTCAGAATCGATCAAACAAAAATAGCTAAGATGTTACCAAAATGACACTGATAATGTAAATTGAGAAGGCAGAACAACTTTGTCACTGAAAAAGAATTTTTAGAAAAAATAGCTAAATTGCAGTGGGTTACTTCACCTAAGTTGATTAAAATCAGCAATCAGATTCGAATTTGGAAATATTTTCTCGGTTAATTTTTTTCTAGTTTTTCTCATTTGGAATTTAAAGCACCATAATTTTTCCATATCTCTAAACACATTCTAAAGTATTTACGAAGAACTAAAAAAATACACAATTCAGCAAAGCAACTTACAAGACATGCCATAACTAAATAACCCTTTTTAAGTCACAAATTAAAATGTTTAACAAAATCTATGTTTACTAAATTTAAATTGATAAATGTTAACTAAATTTTAATAATAGTTCTGTTAATTTCCAAAAGTTCTGTAGGATGCAGCAATTATTTCATATATTTACATAAGGATACATATATACAAATGCCCCCAACATATAAACACATATTTTTTCCCTTGAATAGAGCACGCACTTAACCTGTAAAGCTATACAAAAATCAATTGTTAACCAGATTGACCAAGTATAGAACCATACAGTAAATTTTCCCAACGGAAGTTTTGGTAAGAAATAAACATTTAATAGTGCACTACCCTGGGTATGACTGATTAAGAAAAGTTCATTTCCTTCTACAAGTAATTTATGAAAAAGATTTTCAAAATACCACATCGTTATATTGTAAAGCATCAAATCAAAAGGCCTAAAAACTTAAAATTTACACTCTACCCTTAATCATGTCTCTCAATAGGTAGGTAGGTAGATAGATATAAAAACTACAGAGCGTTCTCTTTAAATGACATAATTATAATTATAAGGTTTAGAAATTAAAACTACATACCAACTTTTCTTCTCCATTGTTTTTTCCACTGATTTAACTAGCACTTTAGCATTTAGTACATATGAAAGGGAGAGACAAACATTCATTGTGACCGGGAGAACACACCATGTTCAACAAATATTTTACAAACAGATAAGGAGGGAAAAGTAGGTCAATATCCTGTGGCTAGGCAGAAGCAGCATCAGCTTCCATCCAGAACTGAATTATATGATTAACCAGGCACAGCCTACTGCTCTGACCTATGCACCTAGGATGCATAGGCACTGGGAGAAGAAAGAATTAGAGACACATCAACTGCTCCCCAGTCATTAGCAAGCTAGTTGGGGAAAAAAATTCTTAAGAGCAATATAACTGATAAAACAAGTGCTCACCTAGGGCAGATGATTCACCACAAAAAGAAGAAGATAGAGCCTACCATCTATGTTTAGAGGTGAACTATTATCATGGTCTAGGAGGATTAGAGAAGGATGGCTGAAGAGGTGAAACTTGACCTTGAGGGTCCTTTTTGAGGATGAGTAGGATGTGATTAAGCGGTAAAGAACTTGAAAGCAAGAGGTACAAGACATATTCAGAAGATGGTGTCTAGACAGAATGGCAGCAGAAGACAGCTGGTGTCGTGCCCTGCTGGGCCATGAAGCTGGAAGGAAAGGTAAGCTGAGGCAAGTCTGAGAGTGCGGGCTGAGGGGGTGGAAATGGGTGGGAGAGGAGAGGGAAGCATCACACAGCCTGCCTCATCTGTCTACACTGCTGTCATTACTGACATCAGTGCATCCAGAAGGCAACACGTGTGATCCACAGTCACTGGTGATGGTCTGATGGAAAATAAAGTTGAGGACAGCCATTATAGATGATTGGGAGTCATCAAAAATTTTTGAGCTGGCACAGGGACAACAAAAATTTTAAGGAGATTTATTTGATCAGGCAATAGTCTGAATTAGTTGGGAGAGTGACTAGAAGCAGGGAGTAGGATTGCTCTGTGCAGTTGTTCAGTTTGTGCACTGCATAAAAATGGGCCAGCCAAGAGGGAATATGGGGACTGACATCAAGTCAGGCTCCTGAGGGACTGTGTTTGCCCTAAAGGACACCTTTTTCTACTTGCATAAATGCACTGTACAAGCTAGCAGTAGAGAATTCAGTTGGGGCACGGATCTAGAAGTTCAGAAATAAGAACGAGGGTAGAACTAATAGAAATGAAATGAGGATAAGTGCAAGAGAACTAACAGACAAATTTATCATAAAAGGTGGGAAACTAATTTGATGGAGGGCGCAAGAGAGAGAGGAGGATTTAAGACTCATGTAGAGGCTCTCTCATCCAAATGCCTAATGATAGACAGTTTGGCTGGTTGTTTTTTTTTAAAGGTCAGTTAACATTGGAAGTCATAAGTAAACGATACATACCTAAACCTATTATTTTAAATAAATCCTATAAAAATATATATTTTCCAATCTTTTTCTGTAGCGCTGAGGCCTTTTGAGTGTATGTCCACTGACTGTAGTACCCAGTGGTCTCTTGTAAAACATCCTCATGGCCTCATCCTCCAAGTCTAATTTCTTTAAAGAAGAGTGAGGCTGTAAAGACACCTGGGACGCAGTGTGGGGTGGACTGCACTACTCCTAACAAATGCTCGATAATCCCTCTGTGGGAAGACCATCTATCCCTGAATTGCTGAATTCAGGCGTATGGCCATAAAGGTTTCACATCCGCCCTTTCCTCTGCCACAGGGATCAACAATGTTCCAGAGGGCACAGCTCCATCAGACTATGCGCTGGAGTGAGGGCCAGGGTAACATGGGGCAGACCCCCACCTGACCTACAATGGCCACCCAGTGTGAGTGTGCATTATCGTTTGAGTCACTAAGATTCCCAGGTTTTACATAGCCACAAATTAATCTACCTATCCTGAATGACTAACAACATTAATGGGAATACTTTTATTTTATGATCCTCCAAATCCTTTAGTTATTTCAGTTACTCCTAAATCAGCTGTAATCATTTTTACAAACTTATTAGGTGGTTTACAAACATTCACATGAATTTTCATAGAAACAATTCTTTTTGCACGTATATTTTAAATCATTATATTAAATATAATAATAAGTACAATTGGCATAAACAGGCTTGGGAATAAACACAGTTGAGTCCACATAAGCATAGACTGGTAGGAACAAAAACTCAAGAGCACACTACAGGGTAGCCCTCTGACTTTGGGCATTTACTGTGTCATGGGCATCAGTTGATATATTTGACAAAGGAAAAGAACACCCACTAATCCAGCAAATCTGGAGGTCCCTAAGAGCTCACAGAGTTTTCTAAAGCCATGAGCCTCTAGACAATTATAAGAATGAATAGTACTATCGTATTACCAGGTTAAAAATCTGGTTGGTTTTTCAAAACCATATCCAACTACCACATTTATTCTGTCCCAAATGTATAGTCAGAAGTGCCTAAGTCATTTAAGAAAGCACAAAAATAACACTTCAAACCCACAACCAGACACAGAGTCAAGAGTACAAGGTCACATCTCATTCCAATAACCTGCCTCTTAAAGATAGAAAGAATAAACACATAAGTTACTATTAAAAACTAAATTTGAGTTTCATATTTTAAAATTATATACTTCTTTTAAAACTGCTGACAGAGATAAATGTTCCTCTCCAGGTTGCCCAGCAAAATCTGGGTGCTATTTTAGGTGGCCAAACAGTAAATCTATCCGTAATTTATACACTTTTAGAAATCTGATAGTCAGCCTTTTCAATAAAAATATGAACTTTTACGTAGAAATCATACTGATATATTTCAATAGACTATTGAGAGAAACACCATGTAAACACATGCACACCAGAAACCCCAGTGCAACCAACCACAGTTTAAATAACATATACCCACAATTTAACCCCAGCTCCCTCATCAACACCATGCGTGTAAAGCCTCCCTCCTCAGCATCAAATAGGATAATCATAACTTCTATACAGTTTTAATTCCAAAAAAAAAAAGCCACATCTGAAGGAAAAAAAGGCAGTAATAACCATACCTACCCAAATAATTCTGCCCCCAGGCACTACTGGGATAGCTACCCACTCAGTCTTATTTTAACCAACATACGCTCTTGGGAAAAAAAGGCATCCAAGACCAAACTCAAGGGGATAAAACAACAACAACAATATTAATTTGTAAAATATGAGATAAACTCAAATATCAATTTTGACTGAACCCTGACCTAAATCAATGTTCCCACTGTTCTGTTTTGTTTTTCTTTTAAACTGTGAAATAAGCAGCCACGAGGACAAGATTACAAAATGGTTTAGTCTTATCATCAAATAAAATTTACTACAGGGTTAACCTGACACAACTTTTTATACCTGAGAGAATTAATACTTTGCTACCTGAAACTGAGTTATAGTTGAGAAGGAGTTGAAGACAAATAAATCAACTTGATTCTAGCAGGAGAGGAAAGCCAAGGCCCAAACCTACAGAACCTGGACACCAAGGGACAAGGGGGAGATGAGACCAGAGCACGGGTCACCAAAGCCAAGAGACAAGAGTACGATGAGAAGCAGCAGAGGGTCAACAGTGTGTGTGTGTGTGTGTTTGGGGGGAGGAACGGAGGAAGGAGAAAGGATAAGTGTGTCATCAGGCCTAGAATCCATCTGTTAGGAGCTGAACTGTGTCACCCCCTCCCCAAATTCATATGTTGAAGTCCTAACCCCCAGTACCTCAGAATGGGGCTGTACTTGGAGACGGGGCCTTTAAAGAGGTGATTAAGTTAAAATGAGGCCATAAGGGTGAGCCCTAATTTAACATGACTGGCGTCCTTATAAAAAGAGAAGACAGGGACACAGCCAACACAGACTGAGGGATGTGCATACAAGGCCCGGTGAGAAGGTGGCCATCTGCAAGCCAAGGAGAGAGGCCTCAAAGAAACCAAACCTGCTGACACCTTGATCTTGGACTTCCAGCGTCCAGAATGGTGAGAAAATGTATTTCTGTTGCTTACGATACCCAGTCGTGGCATTTTGTCATGGCAGCCCACGCAGACTAATATACCGTCCTATAAGCCCTGGTAAGACTGGCTACTTCTCTCTTCCTCCACCGCTAAGCTTTCGACACAGCCTACCTTTTGACAGTTGCCACCCTTCCTAGGCACCCACAGCTCACTCGGCATGTGCCACTGAAACATCTTCAAGTAGAATGTCACCACCTGTTTGCTGCCCGCGCACTCCTTCCTTAAAACTCTCTCCTACTGTAAAGCAATTATACTCCAATAAAGATGTTAAAAAAAAAAAAAAAAGTAGGCAGAAGACCTAAACAGACACTTCACCAAAGAAGATATATAGATAGCAAATAAGAAAAAAAACAAAACAAAAAAAACTCTCTCCTGCCCTGGCTTCCCTCTGGCCACATCTCCCTGGCTCTTCACTTCCCACCCCACCACTCCTTATTCTCCTTAGTGGCTTCTCCTTCCTCCGCTTGTCACAAAATAATGTCTCCCAGACTTCTATCACCCACCTTCCCCGCTTCTCCCTCCGCCCTCTAAGTGATCCTCACAACATACACAGCTTCGACCACACCAAGATGCTGGTAGTCCCTCCATCCAGACCTCAGGCCCTGGCTTGTCCCTGAGCCCCAGCGTCTGCTGAACCTCCCTCTCTGCCTGGAGGCCCCACATCCCAAATGGAACCCACCCCCTTCAGCCTGTCTGTGACAACCATACCCAACATCACACAGACCAGAAACTTGGGAGTCATCCCAGACCACCACTTCCCCTGCCCCCTCCAATCCAGTCACTACACTACATCCACCCCACTGCTTAAAGAGGGGTACATCACAACAGTCACCACAATCATTGACCCAATCAGCTCATTCTCAACAGCTACTGTCAGAAAATAACCCAAAATAGAGAAAAGGTTATATGCACAAAAATGTTCATCACAGTATTATTATTTACGGCAGCAAAGTGGTGGAAGCAACCCAAATGCCCAATAAAAGAGGTGTTTCAGGAAATTACGGTACTCAGTGGAATAACACAACTATAAAATGTATCTCGAAACTCACAGCAGCACAGAAAATACATGAACTCTATGATAACAATCATTCCAAAATATACACATAGAAAACTTGGAAAAGAATGCTCAGAAATGACCATAGTTGATATTTTAAGAGTTATTTAACTCAAGAAGAGTCTTTTTTAGTTCCACTTTCCAAACTTCCTGTCATGTTTCTTCTTAAGATGATTTTTTAGTACAAAATATCCAAAAGTGAGTGTTAGTAATCTTGGACTTTCTGAGTTGCCTGGTTTCAGGATAAATGGGAATCTTACTACAGGATTCCCTTCAGCTGCCATGCTACCTTCATGTTACGTCTGTTGCAACATCCAAAACTAACTCCCACAAAATAACATTGCCCCCTAAATCCTATTATACTTGTAGCCCTCAGTGTGAGATCCTAAAAATTAATTCTTTCAAGAAGTCCAACTGGACACATAAACAGCTGCAAAACTGCAGAAGTGGGCTCCCAGCATCTGCCATGGTCATTAACTGTTCTCGTAAGAAAAGATCACCACACGTGAGCTGCTGCCAAGAGGGCAAGTGCAAAGCTGGAAGCAGAATCACAGAAGGTGAAGCCCCCGCTGCACCCAGGGTCTGACAGGCTCGCTGACTGCCAGGTAAGGAAGGGGCACTTTCCCATCCAAGGAGAGAACTTGTCAACTCTTCCATCCCAGAGTCCACAAGATACGAAACAGGTCACCCCGAAGGATGTATAATGGCACATGTTTCCTGCAGCAGTTTACCTATACTTTTCTGTTTCTTTTTTCAATTGCAACAAACAGCAAGTATTAAGGTTGGGCTGACAGTTTTACCATTATTTCTCAACACCTGCGGCACGCACGTGTCAGCTAAACCCAAGAGATTTCTCTTCCACCATGTATTGGGGTATATGAAGTGAAACAGACAAGATGCAAGATCACGTCTGTACCTAGTGGGCTTGTGATAATACAGACCTTTTACAACTGCTGCCTTACTCAATAATGGTATACATGTTGCTTCTAATTTAAAGTACTCCGCTGATGAATCCTTTTGAATAGTGAATACCAAATCCTAGTTATACCCATCCTATAAATCCACATTTTACCCCAACTAAACTAGACTTCCTTACAGCAGAGAAAGAATGCACCTAAATATTTAGGTTCAAATTAGGCATTTGTGGTTGGAGATGAAGAACACTACAAACTATGGAATAAGGTATAGGAAGGTATCCCTTAATTTAAATCCCCTCTACTAGATTTTACATTCAACTGTGAAATCTCACTGAAATTAGCAATATTTCTCAACTAAATAGCTATTCTGTTGAGTAGCAACATGCTGTCATACTTTCTTTGAAATCCATGTCGGTATAATTTTGAGACACTTACAATAAGCCACTGCTTAAAAATAAATTCCTGTAGATAAAACAAACTTAGCAGGAAAGCCCATTTCTCCACTCACAATTATTCAAGAGGCACATGAAAGGAAAACTGGAAAGCTCACTGAACTTTTTAAAAGGTAACTGAAATCAATGGGCTTTTTTTTTTTTTTTTTTTTAAACATCTTTATTGGGGTATAATTGCTTTACAATGGTGTGTTAGTTTCTGCTTTACAACAAAGTGAATCAGCTATACATATACATATGTTCCCATATGTCTTCCCTCTTGCGTCTCCCTCCCTCCCACTCTCCCCATCCCACCCTTCCAGGCTGTCACAAAGCACCGAGCTAATATCCCTGTGCCTTGCGGCTGCTTCCCCCCAGCTATCTACCTTACTACGTTTGTTAGTGTGTATATGTCCATGACTCTCTCTCGCCCTGTCAAAACTCACCCTTCCCCCTCCCCATATCCTTAAGTCCGTTCTCCAGTAGGTCTGCGTCTTTATTCCTATCTTACCCCTAGGTTCTTCATGACATTTTTTTCCCTTAAATTCCATATATATGTGTTAGCATACGGTATTTGTCTTTTTCTTTCTGACTTACTTCACTCTGTATGACAGATTCTAGGTCTATCCATCTCATTACAAATAGCTCAATTTCATTTCTTTTTAAGGCTGAGTAATATTCCATTGTGTATATGTGCCACATCTTCTTTATCCATTCATCCGATGATGGGCGCTTAGGTTGTTTCCATGTCCTGGCTATTGTAAATAGAGCTGCAATGAACATTTTGGTACATGACTCTCTTTGAATTTTGGTTTTCTCAGGGTATATGCCAAGTAGTGGGATTGCTGGGTCATATGGTAATTCTATTTGTAGTTTTTTAAGGAACCTCCATACTGTTCTCCACAGTGGCTGAACCAATTCACATTCCCACCAGCAGTGCAAGAGTGTCCCCTTTTCTCCACACCCTCTCCAGCATTTATTGTTTCTTGATTTTTTGATGATGGCCATTCTGACTGGTGTGAGATGATATCTCATTGTAGTTTTGATTTGCATTTCTCTAATGATTAATGATGTTGAGCATTCTTTCATGTGTTTGTTGGCATTCTGTATATCTTCTTTGGAGAAATGTCTATTTAGGTCTTCTGCCCATTTTTGGATGGGGTTGTTTGTTTTTTGTTATTGAGCTGCATGAGCTGCTTGTAAATTTTGGAGATTAATCCTTTGTCAGTTGCTTCATTTGCAAATGTTTTCTCCCATTCTGAGGGTTGTCTTTTGGTCTTGGTTATGGTTTCCTTTGCTGTGCAAAAGCTTTGAAGTTTCATTAGGTCCCATTTGTTTATTTTTGTTTTTATTTCCATTACTCTAGGAGGTGGGTCAGAAAGGATCTTGCTGTGATTTATGTCATAGAGTGTTCTTCCTATGTTTTCTTCTAAGAGTTTGATAGTTTCTGGCCTTACATTTAGGTCTTTAATCCATTTTGAGCTTATTTTTGTGTATGGTGTTAGGGAGTGATCTAATCTCATACTTTTACATGTACCTGTCCAGTTTTCCCAGCACCATTTATTAAAGAGGCTGTCCTTTCTCCACTGTACATTCCTGCCTCCTTTATCAAAGATAAGGTGTCCATATGTGCGTGGGTTTATCTCTGGGCTTTCTATCCTGTTCCACTGATCTGTCTTTCTGTTTTTGTGCCAGTACCATACTGTCTTGATTACTGTTGCTTTGTAATATAGTCTGAAGTCAGGGAGCCTGATTCCTCCAGCTCCTTTTTTCGTTCTCAAGATTGCTTTGGCTATTCGGGGTCTTTTGTGTTTCCATACAAATTGCGAAATTTTTTGTTCTAGTTCTGTGAAAAATGCCAGTGGTAGTTTGATAGGGATTGCATTGAATCTGTAGATTGCTTTGGGTAGTAGAGTCATTTTCACAATGTTGATTCTTCCCATCCAAGAACATGGTATATCTCTCCATCTATTTGTATCATCTTTAATTTCTTTCATCAGTGTCTTATAATTTTCTGCATACAGGTCTTTCGTATCCTTAGGTAGGTTTATTCCTAGATATTTTATTCTTTTTGTTGCAATGGTAAATGGGAGTGTTTTCTTGATTTCACTTTCAGATTTTTCATCATTAGTATATAGGAATGCCAGAGATTTCTGTGCATTAATTTTGTATCCTGCTACTTTACCAAATTCATTGATTAGCTCTAGTAGTTTTCTGGTAGCATCTTTAGGATTCTCTATGTATAGTATCATGTCATCTGCAAACAGTGACAGCTTTACTTCTTCTTTTCCGATTTGGATTCCTTTTATTTCCTTTTCTTCTCTGATTGCTGTGGCTAAAACTTCCAAAACTATGTTGAATAAGAGTGGTGAGAGTGGGCAACCTTGTCTTGTTCCTGATCTTAGTGGAAATGCTTTCAGTTTTTCACCATTGAGGATGATGTTTGCTGTGGGCTTGTCATATATGGCTTTTATTATGTTTAGGAAAGTTCCCTCTATGCCTACTTTCTGGAGGGTTTTTATCATAAATGGGTGTTGAATTTTGTCGAAAGCTTTCTCTGCATCTATTGAGATGATCATATGGTTTTTCTCCTTCAATTTGTTAATATAGTTTATCACATTGATAGATTTGCGTATATTGAAGAATCCTTGCATTCCTGGAATAAACCCCACTTGATCATGGTGTATGATCCTTTTAATGTGCTGTTGGATTCTGTTTGCTAGTATTTTGTTGAGGATTTTTGCATCTATGTTCATCAGTGATCTTGGCCTGTAGTTTTCTTTCTTTGTGACATCCTTGTCTGGTTTTGGTATCAAGGTGATGGTGGCTTCGTAGAAGGAATTTGGGAGTGTTCCTCCCTCTGCTATATTTTGGAAGAGTTTGAGAAGGATAGGTGTTAGCTCTTCTCTAAACGTTTGATAGAATTCACCTGTGAAGCCATCTGGTCCTGGGCTTTTGTTTGTTGGAAGGTTTTTAATCACAGTTTCAATTTCAGTGCTTGTGATTGGTCTGTTCATATTTTCTATTTCTTCCTGATTCAGTCTTGGCAGGTTGTGCATTTCTAAGAATTTGTCCATTTCTTCCAGATTGTCCATTTTATTGGCATAGAGTTGCTTGTAGTAATCTCTCATGATTTTTTTTATTTCTGCAGTGTCAGTTGTTACTTCTCCTTTTTCATTTCTAATTCTATTGATTTGAGTCTTCTCCCTTTTTTTCTTGATGAGTCTGGCTAGTGGTTTATCTATTTTGTTTATCTTCTCAAAGAACCAGCTTTTAGTTTTATTGATCTTTGCTATTGTTTCCTTCATTTCTTTTTCATTTATTTCTGATCTGATTTTTATGATTTCTTTCCTTCTGCTAGCTTTGGGGTTTTTTTGTTCTTCTTTCTCTAATTGCTTGAGGTGCAAGGTTAGGTTGTTTATTCGAGATGTTTCCTGCTTCTTAAGGTGGGCTTGTATTGCTATAAACTTCCCCCTTAGAACTGCTTTTGCTGCATCCCATAGGTTTTGGGTCGTTGTGTCTCCAGTGTCATTTGTTTCTAGGTATTTTTTTATTTCCTCTTTGATTTCTTCAGTGATCACTTCATTATTAAGTAGTGTATTGTTTAGCCTCCATGTGTTTGTATTTTTTACAGATCTTTTCCTGTAATTGATATCTAGTCTCATGGCGTTGTGGTCGGAAAAGATACTTGATACAATTTCAGTTTTCTTAAATTTACCAAGGCTTGATTTGTGACCCAAGATATGATCTATCCTGGAGAATGTTCCATGAGCACTTGAGAAAAATGTGTATTCTGTTGTTTTTGGATGGAGTGTCCTATAAATATCAATTAAGTCCATCTTGTTTAATGTATCATTTAAAGCTTGTGTTTCCTTATTTATTTTCATTTTGGATGATCTGTCCATGGGTGAAAGTGGGGTGTTAAAGTCCCCTACTATGAATGTGTTACTGTTGATCTCCCCTTTTATGGTTGTTAGTATTTGCCTTATGTATTGAGGTGCTCCTATGTTGGGTGCATAAATATTTACAATTGTTATATCTTCTTCTTGGATCGATCCCTTGATCATTATGTAGTGTCCTTCTTTGTCCCTTTTAATAGTCCTTATTTTAAAGTCTATTTTGTCTGATATGAGAATTGCTACTCCAGCTTTCTTTTGGTTTCCATTTGCATGGAATATCTTTTTCCATCCCCTTACTTTCAGTCTGTATGTGTCTCTAGTTCTGAAGTGGGTCTCTTGTAGACAGCATATATAAGGGTCTTGTTTTTGTATCCATTCAGCCAATCTGTGTCTTTTGGTGGGAGCATTTAGTCCATTTACATTTAACGTAATTATTGATATGTATGTTCCTATTTCCATTTTACATATTGTTTTGGGTTCGCTACTATAGGTCATTTCCTTCTCTTGTGTTTCGTGTCTAGAGAAGTTCCTTTAGCATTTGTTGTAAAGCTGGTTTGGTGGTGCTGAACTCTCTCAGCTTTTGCTTGTCTGTAAAGGTTTTAATTTCTCCATCAAATGTGAATGAGATCCTTGCTGGGTAGAGTAGTCTTGGTTTCAGGCTATTCTCCTTCATCACTTTCAGTATGTCCTGCCACTCCCTTCTGGCTTGTAGGGTTTCTGCTGAGAGATCAGCTGTTAACCTTATGGGGATTCCCTTGTGTGTTATTTGTTGTTTTTCCCTTGCTGCTTTTAATATGCTTTCTTTGTATTTAATTTTTGACAGTTTGATTAATATGTGTCTTGGCGTGTTTCTCCTTGTATTTATCCTGTATGGGACCCTCTGTGCTTCCTGGACTTGATTAACTATTCCCTTTCCCATATTAGGGAAGTTTTCAACTATAATCTCTTCAAATATTTTCTCAGTCCCTTTCTTTCTTTCTTCTTCTTCTGGAACCCCTATAATTCGAATGTTGGTGCGTTTCATGTTGTCCCAGAGGTCTCTGAGACTGTCCTCAGTTCTTTTCATTCTTTTTTCTTTATTCTGCTCTGCAGTAGTTATTTCCACTACTTTATCTTCCAGGTCACTTATCCGTTCTTCTGCCTCAGTTATTCTGCTATTGATCCTATCTAGAGTGATTTTAATTTCATTTATTGCATTGTTCATCGTTGCTTGTTTCATCTTTAGTTCTTGTAGGTCCTTGTTAACTGTTTCTTGCATTTTGTCCATTCTACTTCCAAGATTTCGGATCATCCTTACTATCATTATTCTGAATTCTTTTTCAGGTAGATTGCCTATTTCCTCTTCATTTGTTAGGTCTGGTGGGTTTTTATCTTGCTCCTTCATCTGCTGTGTGTTTTTCTGTCTTCTCATTTTGCTTATCTTACTGTGTTTGGGGTCTCCTTTTTGCAGGCTGCAGGTTCGTAGTTCCCGTTGTTTTTGATGTCTGTCTCCAGTGGCTAAGGTTGTTTCAGTGGGTTGTGTAGGCTTCCTGGTGGAGGGGACTAGTGCCTGTGTTGTGCTGGATGAGGCTGGATCTTGTCTCTCTAGTGGGCAGGTTCACGTCTGGTGGTGTGTTTTGGGGTGTCTGTGGCCTTATTATGATTTTAGGCAGCCTCTCTGCTAATGGGTGGGGTTGTGTTCCTGTTTTGCTAGTTGTTTGGCATAGGTTGTCCAGCACTGTGGCTTGCTGGTCGTTGAGTGAAGCTGGGTGCTGGTGTTAAGATGGAGGTCTCTGGGAGATTTCCGCTGTTTAATATTATGCGGAGCTGGGAGGTCTCTTGTTGACCAGTGTCCTGAAGTTGGCTCTCCTACCTCAGAGGCAGAGCCCTGACTCCTGGCTGGAGCACCAAGAGCCTTTCATCCACACAGCTCAGAATAAAAGGGAGAAAAAGTAGGGAGAATTAGTAGAAGTATGAGTAAAGAAAGAAGGAAAGGAGGAAAGGAAGGAAGGAAGAAAGAAGCAAAGAAGGAAAGAAAGGAGGGAGGGAGGGAGGGAGGGAGGAAGGAAGGAAGGAGGGAAAGAAGGAAAAAAGACAGAAAGAAAGATGATACAGTAAAAATAAAATAAAGTATAATATAGTTATTGAATTAAAAAATATTTAGATAAAAAAAGGGACGGATAGAACCTTAGGACAAATGTTGGAAGCAAAGCTATACAGAGAAAATCTTACACAGAAGCATACACATACACCTTCACAAAAAGAGGTAAAGGGGGATAAATCATAAATCCTGCTCCCTGAGACCACCTCCTCAATTTGGGGTGATTCGTTGTCTAAAGGAGGGAGGGAAGGAAGGAAAGAAAGAAAGAACGAAGGTAAAGTATAATAAAGTTATTACAATTAAACTTAATTATTAAGAAAAAGAATTTTTAAAAAAAAGTCATGGACGGATAGAGCCCTAGGACAAATGGTGGAAGCTAGAGTATACAGACTAGATGTCACACAGGAGCATACACGTACACCTTCACAAAAAGAGGAAAAGGGAAAAAAATCATAGATTTCGCTCCTAAATTCCACCTCTTCAATTTGGGATCATTCCTTGTCTATTCAGGTATTCCACAGATGCAGGGTATATCAAGTTGATTGTGGAGCTTTAATCCGCTGCTTCTGTGGCTGCTGGGAGAGATTTCCCTTTCTCTTCTTTGTTTTCACAGCTCACAGGAGCTCAGCTTTGGATTTGGCCCTGCCTCTGCGTGTAGGTCGCTGGAGGGCGTCTGTTTTTTCGCTCAGACAGGACGGGGTTAAAGGAGCCGCTGATTCGGGGCCTCCGGCTCACTCAGGCCGGGGGTTGGGGGATGGGGGAAGGAGGGGCACTGCGTGCGGGGCCGGCCTGCGGCGGCAGAGGCAGCGTGACGTTGCGGCAGAGGCCGGCGTGACGTTGCACCAGCCTGAGGCCCGCCGTGCGCTGTCCCGGGGAAGTTGTCCCTGGATCCCGGGAACCTGGCAGTGGCGGGCTGCACAGGCTCCGCGGAAGAGGGGTGTGGAGAGTGACCTGTGCTCGCACACAGGCCCCTTGGTGGCGGCAGCAGCAGCCTTAGCGTCTCCCGCCCGTCTCTGGGGTCCGCGGTTTTAGCCGCGGCTCGCGCCCGTCTCTGGGGTTTGCGCTTTCAGCCGCGGCTCGCGCCCGTCTCGGGGGCTCGCGCCCTCAGCCGCGGCTCGCGCCCGTCTCTGGGGTTTGCGCTTTCAGCCGCGGCTCGCGCCCGTCTCGGGGGCTCGCGCCCTCAGCCGCGGCTCGCGCCCGTCTCTGGGGTTCGCGCTTTTAGCCGCGGCTCGCGCCCGTCTCTGGAGTTCCTTTAAGCAGCGCTCTTAGACCCCTCTCCTCGCGCACCAGGAGACAAAGAGGGAAGAAAAAGTCTCTTGCCTCTTCGGCCGGTGCAGGCTTTTCCCCGAACTCCCTCCCGGCTAGTCGTGGTGCACTAACCCCTTCAGGCTACGTTCAAGCCGCCAACCCCAGTCCTCTCCCTGAGCTCCGTCCAAAACCAAAACCCTAGCCTCAGCTCGCAGCCCCGCCCGCCACGGTGGGTGAGCAGCAAGCCTCTCGGGTTGGTGAGTGCTGGTCGGCACCGATCTTCTGTGCAGGAATCTCCCCGCTTTGCCCTCCGCACCCGTCGCTGTGCACTACTCCGCGGTCCCGAAACTCCCCCCTCTGCCTCCCGCAGTCTCCGCCCGCGGAGGGGCTTCCTAGTGTGTGGAAACTTTTTCTCGTTCACAGCTCCCCCCCACTGGTGCAGGTGCCGTCCTTATTCTTTTGTCTCTGTTTTTTCTTTTGCCCTACCCAGTTACGTGGGGAGTTTCTTGCCTTTTGGGAGGTCTGAGGTCTTCTGCCAGCCTTCAGTAGGAGTTCTATAGGAGTTGTTCCACGTGTGGATGTATTTCTGGTGTATCCGTGGGGAGGAAGGCGATCTCCGCGTCTTACTCTTCCGCCATCTTCAAGGTCCCCCCAATCAATGGGCTTTTAAGGAAATGTGTCAAATTTGGCAAAGTTCTCTTTCTAAAAAATGTATTTTGGTAATTTTCCAGAATTCGGTTCTTTCAGTTTGGAAAACTTTAAAAATTCGGAGACATAACTAAATGGTAGCCACACAGATGACCCTCAGCAAAATAAGAGAAAAAATTCAACTTCAGCATCCCCTTAATCTCTCCTTCCTTTCAGTCTCCCAAGTCCCCCAAGATTCTTGGTGCTTTTAGGAAATCACAGACTCCCCCAGACTTTAGTGAGTTAGTAAGTTAATTCACTAATTCCAGGTATGAGTTAACAAAAGGCAACTTAATGTAGATTTCTGAGGGTGAAAAGTTACATTTATTTTTATGATTAAAAATAAGAAATAAAACTTAGTCTTTACTTGGAATTGTAGCAATGTGTGCATCATTTCCATGTGACAAGCAAGTAAAGGAGAAAGATGGGGTATTGAAAGGAGTGGTTTTCAAGGGGAGGGGAGTAAAACAGACCAAAGAGAGTAACAGATGGCCAGAGGCACTCTCAGGGAGCAGAGCAAGAGACAACAAAGGGAAAATAATGACAGAAAAAGTAACATTCAAAGAATGAAGAGTTTCACAAGGATCCACATCCCCCTCTTCTAACTTCCTGGGATGCTTCTGCTGAAGACTTTTAAATACTGTTGCGTTCCTGCAACTCTAAGCATAAGTGGGAAACTACTCCACCTGCGAACACAATCAGAGCAGGCGGACCCCAGGCGTGCCACCCTCTTCGGCTCCACTTTAGTGAACTGCTGAGGCAACTGCAGCCTGAGCTTCTTCATAAGATTTTTTTGTATTGTTTTTAGTTCAGAGGTAACATAACCAGATTACAGAAAATGCTGAAAATAAAGAGCGTTGTAAAAGTAAGTCATCCCTATCTACTACACTAACACAATCACTGTTAACATTTTTGTTTCTTTGCCATCTTTCTTCCTATATATTTTTCAGAGGAGAAACTAGAGCCCCGTATCAACTCACAGATTATATGCACTGCTTGGAATCAAACAGATCTGAATATCTGGTGGGGGAAGAGGAGGAAGAACTCCAGGCATCCATTTTCAGAAAAGACTGAGTAGCAACTCACATTTATACTGCGCACTTGCTCTGTGCCTGACACTGCTTATTCTATGGACACACGTGTGTTTACTCATTTAATCCTTATTACAATCCAAGGAAGAAGGCTCTACTATTACCCAAATACTGCAGGTGAGACAACGGAGGCAGAGACAGATTAAGCTATGTGGCCAAGGACACGGGCTGCTAAACAGAGTCAGGTTTCAAACCCAGTACTTTCCCCAGAGCGCAGCCCATCACCATTGCACCACACTGCTTCCCACTGAGCGAGGACTCACTGCCACGTAAGAGAACCAGGCTCTGATGCGCTTGCCCCAGGTGCAAAGCCTCGATGACCGATGCGCGATGCGCGGTGATTCTAGGTGGAATGAAGTGTGCCTAACTCAGACCAGACCCCTCCTCCCACCCCACCCTTTTCACATCAGAGCCCTCAGTGTGTCTCTAGAGAAGGTGCCAGAGGGAAAGGGGAGAGAGAGGGCTGAGACACTGAAAGGGCCAAAGGTGGCCCCCCCTGCTCAAGAGCCCTCCCGGGAGGAGAGAAAGGGCTTCTCCAGACCTCAGAGCAAGACCCAGTCCAATAGTACAGAACCCAGGACGTTGGTGTGCCCAGCAGCCACCAGTACTCAGGGCAATGGCAGCTCTCAAGGGGTAGAGGGAGGGTTGGGGGATGGGCAGTAGCCCCACTCAAGCCCCGTCACAGAGGCAGCGCACTCTTTACTTGGGCAGTTTCATTTGAGGAGGATAGGGAACATACTGGTCAAAAATAAACATTTTCATGTCATCATACTTAAACATTACTAAATACCACTATTATGATGATTTACTAGGAAGTACCACTTTTTAAGTCCTTAATTACTAAAATTTCCATCAATCTATCATTAAGAGCAGAACTGCACCCCAGGGCTTCTGGGCCCGTTCTTCACTGCCTGGAAAGCTCTACCATCCTTCTCTTCCTGCAGCAGTACCAACTCACCCTTCAGGCAGCTGCATGAATGCCTGTTTCCTCAGACAGGCTCTCCCTCTACCCCCAATCCAAAGTCTCCCCTCCCCATCTTTCTTATTCTCACAGCATCCTGTCCTTTCCCTTCATAGCAAATATCACGATTCATAAATATGGCATAAATGTCTATGTTCACTTCCGCAATGTCTCTCTCCCCTCACATTCCATGAAGACAGAAACACAATTGCTCTGCTCACCATTAAAGACTCAGCGCCTAGTACAGTGCCTGGCACACACTAGGCACACCAACATTTGATGAATGAATACATGAATGCATTAAAGAAACAAAAAACACCTCCACCTCCCCTTACTTCTAAAAGTATCATATATAATTTTTAAATTACGGTGAGTTATGACATTTCCGTTACAGGTTTGTTATTTTACGCTCTACTAGAAACGCCACGCGACTCCAGGCTCCTATAGCAAACACAGGTTGAAATGTGATCAATCAAGAACCCATCGGGGCTTCCCTGGCAGCGCAGTGGTTGAGAGTCCGCCTGCCAATGCAGGCGACACGGGTTCGTGCCCCAGTCCGGGAAGATCCCACATGCCGCGGAGCGGCTGGGCCCGTGAGCCATGGCCGCTGAGCCTGCGCGTCCGGAGCCTGTGCTCCGCGACGGGAGAGGCCACAACAGTGAGAGGCCCGCATACCACAAAAAAAAAAAAAAAAAAAATAGAACCCATCAGTAAACAAATACAAAATCAATCCCCATTCCTGTATACCAGCAACACCAATCAGAAATGTGTTAAACAATTCCGTTCACAATGACCATAAAAACCATAAAGCACCATGGCACAAGTCTAACAGAAGATGTGAAAGAGTTTTTACACATAAAATTATAAAATTTCATTGAAGGACATAAAAGACCTAAATCAATAGAGAAGTATATCAGGTTGCAGACCGGAAGCCATGAGACCATAAAGATCTCAATTCTAAATTTTTATATAAACTGAATGCAATTCCAATAACACAAAATTTTTGAAAAATAAACAAGTCACATGCTTGGAGAATATATGTGCAAGTTAACTTGTGTGGAGGGAGCGAGAAGAATGCGATGTGCGTTTGACTCATCAACTGACACAAATATGGAAAACGGCATTTTGTGTGAATTCCAGTAATTTAACTATTATGGGTATACAATGTTACTTCCAATGTTTTGACTCTTTCAAATATTTTCTCCATTTTAAGTTGCAAAACAGTAAATGCTACAAGTTCAGGAAAGCTGGGTTGTGAGAGATGCGTAGGGGTAATAGGTAGAGATGGGCTTCCAGGGCGAAGGAAAGATCCAGGAAAAAAATAAGGTAAAAAAGCAGAAGACATGTTTCAGAGAGAACCAAGTATGGCTCACAGAGAACACATATTCCCATAGAAAGCCAGACAGTGATGGATCTACAAACGGTACAGTGAAGTGACTACAGCAGTATTATCTACACAATGATCCTGCCAAAAAGTGGGACACCGGTCACATAAGTTGGGACATGTGCATACCCTATCTCCCTCTTGGAGATCCACAGTGCACAGTCACAAATAAAAGTCCGCCTTCTGTAAAGAAGAAACTTATTTTTTTAAGTTTATTTAAAGAAATTTGTTTAAAATGTTGTTTAACCAACACCTACTTGCCCAAGGAATGCTTTTTTACAGTAACGTTTACAAACTTTTCATGGAACAACCCACTTTGGGAAATGCTGTATTCTAGTAAACCAGCCTTTTAAAGGTCTGAACCAGAATAGAGGTTTAAGGATTTGAAAATAAAAGGCAACAATCAACCAAACACTGTAACTGATTAGATGGATGTAAGAGTCACAGAAAATAGAGAAGTCGGTGATGCTTCTGAAATCCAAAGTCAAGATGATGATAAGAATGCTATTAGCACAGTTACATCAAAGACGGTCAACTATTAGGTAATGGGCACTAAGCGTGGATTTTGATGGGTTTGGAGAGACAGTGAGATATTCCCCTAGAAAGAAAACTGAGCAAGAAGTTAAAAGCCTTGGAGTCCAGTGCCAGATCTGACCCTGGTTAACCTTTTGAGCCTGAGCAGTTCTCAGATACAAGTAAGTAGTTATGGTGGTGGCCTAAAGGCCCTTTCAACTTCATCACTCTACCATTCCAAAAATTAAACATTCGAAGTCAAAATACCAATACAGTCAAGTTCTACCTTTAAAGGAGGTGTGAAATGTTTAAATATAGGATACAAATAAACAATTCAAGAATCTGAATATATGAGTTTAAATATATATGGATGAGAGGTTTTTAAGAGATTATGCAATTATAGGTGTTGAAGAGAGAGCCCCAAAACCTACTAAAGTTATAAAGTCTAACTCCAGCCCCCTCCTCCAATGTCACAGAATACTTAGTACTCTGCTTCTGCAGAAAGCAGATTCCTGAGTCTGACCCAATGTGGCAGTTCATATATTTTTATGAATACCTCTCAACAGCCTGAAGAATTCAAGCAAGTGAGAACTCTTTGCGAGACAGCGCACCACATCAGGGGTAAATCAAAACTGTAGTCAACTTATTACAACTGTAAGCAGACTGCATGAGGAATGCAAAAAAAAAAAACGAGCCATGCAAGTTGGCCTAGGCCCAATGTTTATAGAAATTAAACTTTTCCTAAAAGCATTTAGGCAGGGACTCTAAAATGAATAAAATAGTGATGATCCCTTTGAAGCCCTTTCAAAGGAAAGAACGAGCAGCTAGGACCTGGGCCTATTTGCAACCTGAACGTTGCAAATAGCGCTTCAGAGTCTAATAATATAGAATTTGAAAGGAAGCAGCACTGAGGGAGGAGAGAGAAGGTGCACAGTGGCAAAAGTAAGTGGGGCCAGCAGGAGGTTTTCAATCAAGGTTTTTGGTTTGTTTTTAATTTGGGGGTTGAAGTGTGCAAAAAATGCTTTCACGAACCCAGTGAAAATGAGCAGGCAAATAATATGCACATACACAATAATGAAACCAGTAACGAATAACCTGGTCTGTCCCATTGGCCTTTCAATGCAGTTTTCTACAGTCTCTTCAAGGCTGCTGAATTCTTTTTTTTTTTTTTTTTTACGAGTTTAAAAACTTGTACAACTTTGAATTGTATTTTCATTTCAACACAGCAAAATGAAGCCATCTGTGTAACTTCAAAGCATCTTGAGTCCACGCAGGATTGATCAGAAAGTCCCTGGAAAGTAGAGACCTGGTCTCCTCCTGCCTCTCCAAGCTATCTAGGAAAGCCAGGCACCTGGTATTTTTAGAAGCTCAGCGTTGTTGTTTATCTGATAAGCAAAGGAAGGATGTCAATTTTCACTTATCTCCAGACCTCAATTTCAAAAATTGCCTATCTTGGATGAGTATAAATTCTATACCAATTCTTTTCTTCCTTGCCTTGTCCAAAGTCTTATCCCCTAAGTTCCAGCTCTGCAATGGTGCTCCCACCAATTCGTCCACATGCATCAGACCCTGAGCTCTGACTGGATGACCAGCAGCATACTGTCCTTGAAAAGACTGGAGACCAGAGATCAGACAAACCCCCTGAAAATCCCCAGAAGGCCAGCAGATTGATTCCCACAGAGAAGGCAGTGACCAGGAGAGGGTGAGAAAGACAACCAGGCAGGGCTGGCTCCTTGGTCTCCCACCGGCAGGTTGAATCTTGTTTCACCACGTCCCCCTCACTTGGGGGAGGAGAATAATGCAGGGTTGCCAAGCACAAGACCCAGAAAAAAAAAAGAGCAACTCAGAAGCATTTGAACCAGATCCTCAGCCCTGGTCCAACCAAGGACACACGCAGGAACCCTGACTCCAGGGGACAAAGGAAGAGAGAGACTGTCAGGGTGGGCTCACTCTCTAACTCTGTAAAACTCACTCCTTAAAGTGGCCCAGAGCTTCCAAGAACACTGTCCCACGAGGCAGCACGTTGTTCTGTAAAGCACACAGTCTTGGGCTTGATCTCTACTAGCCCTGGGCACGTTACCCAACTCTCCCAACTACAGACATCTCCTACTGAAGGAGAGCAATGAGGCTTAAATGAAACAGGCTGTGGAGAGAACCCAGGGCACAGCATGACACAGCGCAGCACCCACTACTTAATGACAGCAGCATGAATGTCATGTAACAAAATATAATTCTTTGGGGACTTGGCATTTCTTGTCCACTATGCAAATATGCCTGAAGTCTAGGAACAGCCTTAGTGGGGTTGAATCAACAGCCATGCTGAACCAGGATGAGGAAGGTTGGGACGCTGGCAGGTGGGGAGGGAAGAAAGCAGGAGGACACCAAGGATTTGCTGTACACCAGGGCTGACCATGTAATTCAACACCTTCTCCCATGGAGTGGTACTTTATACACCCTCAGGGTCCAAAAACGGATCCTCTCCTCGGGCAACGAATTCACCAGAAAGAGGCTTCCTAACATCCCAACCAATCCAGCCTTCAGAGGCAGGTGTTCAGAGACCTGACCCCTTTAGCACCATCAGAGGTTGGGGGAAATAAAACCAAGGACAAAGAAGGAACAGGCATTGTTTGGGTTCCTCCCACTCTCATGCTTTTGTCTCAGTAGCATGTGTTGGCGTGGCCTTGGTCACCACGGCTGTCACAGTCATCTCACCAGCATCCACTCTCTGGGCACACTGCACTGCTCTGCTACATCCTTTGATACACAATGGATTTCCTTTGCTGCTTTTTAATGCATAGCCTTGCATCAACTGTGTGCTTAATACAATACAAATTGATGAAGACACTGGCAACTGAAAAGAAACCTACGACAGGTTACAAGAGCATCCTTCATCCTTCTCAGCTGGTAAGTTGGAAAGTGCTCCGTTAGAACTCAGTAGACCACGTGTGTGCATCCCCTCTAAATATCCAATGGATGAGAATCTAATGGCCTCAGGAGACAGAAGTTACTGCATCTATACTACAGTCTCTGAAGACCCCAAATGATGTCTTGGCTTGAAATAATTAAAAAGTAACAGTAGAACTTTCAGTCTTCATAGTCTTATCTTAGGAACAAAAAAAAACAATATTGACTTTTCCATTTGCCCGGGAGCATGCTGAGAAATCCATAAATAATCGATGATGACGCCAAGTGTTCGAATCCACTCTGCTCCTGCACTCGGCGGTCACCCCTGGGTCAAGGTCAGGAGACTCCTGCCTGGCACCATACTCCATTCCACCCCAAGGACGGATACCACTTCCATTCCACTTTCACGTGGATGCCTAAGCTTGTTCACTTCCCCTGTGGGGAAAAGATGAGCACAGAAATCCTGTGGAATGTGTGTTCCCACAGAGCTCAGAAATGTGATGATCTCAGAGGATATTGTAAAGAAAGACCCTTGACACTTCCCTAAGGAAGAATGTCTTCTGTAAAAGGCGACTGCCAGGACAAAAAGCATGTGCTGGGAAAATCTACGGCCTGCTGCTGTGTATGACTCCAATTCTGATGTCCCACTTCCTCTTTATAATCACATTCCTTCCCTCCTTATTCCTCTTCTAAAAAGACACTCTGACATTGGGTCTCAGTAAAGAAGCAAAAGGCAGTGTTCTAATAAAGGCTGGGAGATAAAAAGGGCTAAAATAGATTTCAATAAATATCAAATGACTATAAGTCTACTCCATTCCACCACTTTTAAATGTCCCCTCACCCCCCAAAAAAACTTATTTTTAAACATTGGCAGCCTAACTTTTTAAAGTTTCATTCACTTAAAGTTTATTCACACAGGCCATCAAACAGCAAAGCTTTTGAACAATAATACAGTTTGAAAAGTTGCGATGTCACTAATCTAGCCTTCCAAACCTATCTCACAGTGGTTTTTGAAAAAATCAATTATGATAATATATGCAAAAGCGATTTGCAATCTGCAAAGGGCTGATCACATAATCAAACTGCTGTCATTCCTAGTATTAAAAGATATCATACCATACAGTGTGGACCTTGGAATCAGAGATTGGAATTCAAATCTCACCTCTACCCCTTACTAGTTACCTACACAACTAGGCAAGTTACCAAACTCCCTGGGCCTCAGTTTCAACTGTAAAATGGAGATAATACCCACTTTACCAAGTTGTTGTGAGGGTTAATAAAATAATGTGTGTAAAATCCTTTTCACACAGTAAATACTAAATGACAGTTTTAACTACCATTAGGCTGTTTAATTAAAATCCAAAGGTCCAGCTATTGAAAATAGCAGAAGGGAGGGGGACGAGAGAAGAATCTCACCCAAAAGGAGGACAAATGTTAAAAACCTTTAACATCCTACATTCTGAGGATTCCCCTCTGGCCCACTCCTACACCCCACTCCTTCCCCACTGTTGTCAGAAGCTCCTCGTTGCTTTGCATAACCGTGAAGCAACCAGGAAGAGTCAGTCTTTAACTCCAGGCTTGACAAAGTGATGATTCATCCCATCCCGTGAAGAGGGTGCAGCTTGCAGCCAGCCTCATCACACATGGGGAATCCATCGGACGGCCTGCAGCCAGAGACCAACTATTTAAGAGGCTTCCCCATCCGTGTCTTTGGTAGCAGTAATCTTACGCTTTGCATTTTGTTAATGTATATTCCAATGAGTACTTGGGAGGAATCCAATTGTGCTATATTTTACAAAACAATTCACAACATAAACGAAAAGTCCAAAATGGCAAGACAACGATAACGAAGGAAGTCTCCCTCTGTTCGCTGCCCATGACACAATGTTTTGCCAGGCAGTGTGTTAGTTATAATGACAAACAGCTTGACGGTTGGACAACATCCCACCTCAACTGCACATCATAATGGCTCTGGAGGACAAATCCCACTGTTTTCCAGCCTGGCCTGAAAATCTGACCACATCCTCCAAGAAAAAGACAAACCCTCACGGTAGCTGGTAGAGCTCTTTTCCATTACCACTTAGTGGGGAGGAAACATTTTTTTTCCCCAGGAGTAAGCTCTTCATTCCCCTTCTAAGATTAAGAGACTTTCAAACTTGGTTGTCTTAAAATGAATAGCCAATGCGGTGGTTCACCGGTGGGCCCTCAGACTTGTCGAAGAAGCAGCTCTAGGTCATTTCCCAGCCCTGCCTCAGCCAGACTACTATAGCTAAATGTCTCCTCAACTATCACCACAGTAATTCTAACCTTCAGCCCAGCTTTGGGATCCTTCCACCAGTGTCCCATAGGCACAAACCATGAATGCCTGGAAATGTCAGCCTCCTCCCAAAACGGTTTTGCTTGGAATACTCCATTCAAAAAACACTCATCATTCAATCCACCCTGGCTCCCTCCCGAGGTCAACCAATCCTCCTGGGCTTCTTGATTCCAATCTAGGAAAGGGTCACTTAACATATGCCCAACACATTACATTCAATTCTACCTCCCCCTAAAAATAATTCCCATTCACCATAGTGGCAACTGTTCCCTTTCCTAGTCCAAATGACCCACATTAGGGGAGTGAAAGCACAGAAGTCACGACTCCTCAACTGAAAACCCAAAGGGTGGTGTGTATGATGTGTTTTCTGGGAAAGACTGTAAAGGGCTTTTCAATTCAGTGTTACCTAATCTGATTCATTTATTTAGCAATGTCTAATTTTCTAGTGGTTTCCCCCCCAAACATTCCTGGAAAATTGTTTTACTATATTACAACGGAGAAAATTATTCTATGTCAAAATCAATGCTATAAAATCTGCTTCCTACCCATTCAAGCCAATATCTACTAGCTACAAACACGGATCCACAGGCACATACATACACACAAACACCCTGATTCACAGCCCCAAAAAAAGTCTTCTTCCATTGTAATTAAGAAGATTTGATTTCAGCAAACTAACACTGAGAGCGCCTAGAAGTCAGGGAAGTACACAACTTGTTGAAGCAATAAACACTCGGCCGCAGCCTGAACAAAGCATTACAAATAATCTCCAGAAACCCACACAGCAAGCCCTTGGACAAAATGCTGTGTGTTTGTAATCAACTCTCCAGTGCACTCATATCACCCACTCCCCAACCCTCTGCCCCGGCCCAGCAAGAACCCTCCAGGACTCCCATTCCTAATCTGGTTTCCATTCCAGCCCCGCCCCCTCCCCTTCCCTCTCTAGGACCGTGAATCAATCCCATCCCGGGCAGGAAACGAGACTCAAGGCAGCCCCCTCCGCTGCGGCGGAACAAAGGAGCATAGCTCAGCTGCACGCGCAGGATGCCCCGTCGGGTCCTGGGCCCCTTCTCCCCCGTCGCCGGGGCACGCCGCACCTGAACCCCACTCCCCAGGACGCCCCATTGTTCTCCCTCCGCTTTCCTTCCCGGAGGAGGCCACCCCGTGTCCTTCCATAGAACCAGGGGGCCAGGAAACAGCTGTGGGCCAGAGAGATGGAGGGGTGTGGGTGAACACCAGGAAGACCTGAATTCCACTTTGCCCACAGGTACGAAGGGGATGGGGCAAAGTAAGAATAACTTAGTTTAGCGCCCTCTACTCTCCCACCCGCCCCCGAAGCAACTGCGGAGTCGCGACCACCCTCCCCGACCTCCAGCGTGCGCGTTTCTCGCCGCAGCGCCGCCTGGCCCCGAGGAGAGACCGCAGACGCCGCTGACCCGTGTCCCGCGAGCTGCGGCGGGGCCACAGGGACCCCGGGCACAAAGGACCGAGCGGGCAGGGCAGGAGAGAGAGGGAAAGCGCTCGCACTACCTCGCCGGACGCCACTCCGCCTCCTTGTCGTCCTCCCTCTCCGGCGCGCTCCGGGACGCTGGCCCTCCGCGAGGCTGCGGGGCTCCCGCGCAGTTGCTCGGCAGATGCTGCTGGCGGACGCTGCCGGCGGACGCTGCCCAGCGGCTGCCTGCCCCTCGCGCCCGCGCTCCCACACCACCGCGACGCGCGGCGCCCGGGTCTCCAGTGCGCGCCCGGCTGCGGAGTGCGAAGCCGCTGCAAAGTGCTGCGCTGCGGCTGGAGGCGCCCGGCCACTCCCCTCTACCCCGAGGGCGGAGGGGCCGGCCGAGGGGCGGGGGCGGCGACCTCGCAGCTTGGGATTCGCCCCTCTGAGCGCCGGCAGGACCGGGAGCCGCCGCCTCCCAGCCGACTCACCTCCAGGCGCCCGGTGCCGGCGGCACAGCGCCCCCCGGTGAGCGCGGGTGCAGCCTCCGCCCCCGGGGCCAGCCTGGATGGGGCAAGGAGGAGTGGAAAAGAGGAGGAAGGAGAGGCGTCCCTCCCAGCCTCACGGAAGGCACAGCCCTTCTACGTTTCTCACTCTCGGATTTATTAACATCAAACGACAAATACAATAACTGGAGAGGCAAGCCGGGGGAGCGGGCCGGGGCGGAGGGGGTGAGGAAGGGGGCCGCGGGGAATGACAACTGGAACCCAACCTGTGGGCAGATGTCAGCAGAGAGTGGGAGTGTTCTCAATTGTTCCTTCTCCCTTAGACAAAAAAAAGTTTGGATACCCAGGAATATCGGAAAATATTAATTTGACCGAAAGGGAAAAGAGTGTACTGAGTGGCAAAGTGTGCTTTTATTTACAAGATTTTTTAATATCTATTAACTCACTTAATTTCACATGATGCTAAGTAGACACTGGCCAATTCTCTGTTACAGAAATTAAAAGATAATTTAAAAAGAAATTTCAACTATATGTGTATATTTATATGAAAATATATAAATGAACATTGCGTATTAACTGGCACTGGGTGATGATCAATGATAGGGTGTTAATCTGCATATTATTTATGCGTGCTGGAGGAAGCCAGAGAATCAGGCCCTCCATCTTCTCACTCCAGCTGGCTTCTTGCCTCTTTGTACAGTAGAATTTAGAGCAAGCCACTTGACCCTTGTCCTGGTTTCCTCATCCCGGAGGAGGGAAGAGTGCTCATCCAACCTTACTCACTGGGTGAGGTGAGGATTACTTGGCTAAGGTGTTAAAAGAAATGTAGGCACAGTAATTATTACTCATGGTTCTAACTACTTCGTCCAATAATGAAATAAATTGCCATAAATGGAGCCAGGTTTAAATGGACTGACCTATATCTGGAAACTGTCGCTAAAATGAGGTGAACCAAGAATTCAGACCATATATAGTAATTATTTTCCTACAGGCATAAGAACCACAGGCGCTGGTATTTGTCAAATGCTACCAGTAGAGTTTGAAAAGGTAACAATTCCCCAGACTGTATCTGCTTTGGACCTACACCATCATTGATGGCACCATTAGCATCACTTCTGATCCACATAAGACATAGTGACGTGCTAAGCTTAAACATATTGAGTACCAGGTACCATTCTTTTCCTGTTTAATCTTCACAAAAACCTGGGAGGAAAGTTACTCTCTGTGTCCTTGTTTTACAAACCAGAAAAGCCAAGAACAGAGAGTTCTTCCAGCTAATAAGTGGCTATACTAATGTGAAGACATGTCCACACTTTTTTTTTTTTTTTTTTTGCGGTACACCGACCTCTCACTGTTGTGGCCTCTCCCGTTGCGGAGCACAGGCTCCGGACGCGCAGGCTCAGTGGCCATGGCTCACGCGCCCAGCCGCTCCGCAGCATGTGGGATCTCCCCGGACCGGGCACAAACCCGTGTCCCCTGCATCGGCAGGCGGACTCTCAACCTCTGCGCCACCAAGGAAGTCCCACAAATGCTTTTACACTCCTCCCATTAAGGAATGGAATCTAATTGTCTTCCTCTTGCATATAGGCTAGACTTAGAGATGTGATCCTAATGAATAGAATACAGCAGAAATGATGTAGGTAACTTCTGATTCTAGGTTGTAAAAGGAACTACAGCTTTCGCCTGACCTTCTCCTGGGCCAGTCACCCTTGGAACTCAGCAGCCATGCTATGAGGAAGCTCTAGCCATGTGGTGGGTCATGTATAGGTGGTGTTTCTGGTGCTGATGCCAGCTGAGGACCCAGCCTACAGCCAGCTGAACTGCCAGGCATGTGAGTTAGTAAGCCTTTGAGATGACTCCAGCCCCAGTCACTGACTGAGAGATCTAACTGAGCCTAGTCAGTCCCCAGAAACAGAAGGTAGCAATAATACGAGATGGGCTTCAGGGTGGTCGTTGTATAGCAGTAGGCACCTGGAACAGTGGCAGAGCTGGGATTTGAACCCAAGCCTTCTGACTCCACAGACTCCGCCACAATCCAGTACACTGCCTCAGACCTTGATAACCTAGCCTAATGAACACCCTGAAGGTCCCTGTCTTCGCAACAGACAACATATGGACCTGCTACCTGATGACACTTGTAGCCTCCCTTCTCCATTTTGCCCATCTGACTTTAGATTCCAAAGTGACTGCTTATAGCAGTTTGGCAGTAAGGGAGCCTCTGACCTCTGCTGTCCAGTCCAGCTTTTTAAAAATCACAGAAATTCAAACGGCAGCTTCACAAGTACAAAATGTAAACAGATGATTTGAAAGAGTGGGGGAAATTCTGTAATCTTTTGATCTTGGAAAAAGGCCAAGTTTTAGTAAAAAGTAGGTTTAAGACAAGTATTTGCTGCGTAGGACAATTAAGAGAACTTCTCTTAGGAAGGTTTTGGAGCTCCTGCCCCAAGAAAGAAATTGGGAACATAGTTATGTAGGAACAATTTTGCCTCTAGAAGGATCTAGCAGAGTGGGGACACTTGAGGCTTTCTCCCTGTTTTTTAGCAGGTTCGGGAAAGAAAATAGTAGAAGCTGTTGAACTCATTCTAATAAGATTGAGAAAATGAACCCAAGAAGCTATTAGAAAGCCAAAAATGTTTCTAGAGCAAAGCTATGCTTCTCTTTTAAAAATACCATTAACCTAGTTTTCATAAATCTCAAAATCCAAACTTCTGAAGACATACCATGAGGTTTTTAAATACTTTTACCTTCCTGGCCATTCTTTTCAAAAGTCAATCAATCAACAACTTTTGAATTTAAAAGAAGCAGATTGCAGTTGTTCTAATAACTGTCAAAAATAGATAATAAATCCACCAAGTACAAAAGCATTTTTTACTTTCCCCTCAGTCTATTTGGAAGAAGCAGAAGCTATGAAGAAGCAGAAAGACTATTATTAAGATTTTAGGGTCATAAACATAAATTATCAAGTTATAGGAGTAAAAGAATGTAAGAAGTGTGCTTTACCTCAATGAAAACATGCAATGATTTAATTCAAAACAAGGGAAATCCTGCCGTCTTTGTGGAAAAACTTAGAAATAAAAGCACATCTGTGTGTGTCCCAGGAAGAGAATTACTACTAAAAGTATAGAGTTGTTGATGTTTTTCCTTAGTTGTTTTTACTTGAGCCCCTTAAAAAAAATTTTTTTTTTCAAGAATTCAACATTGGAAAATTGACCAACAAAAGGACCACATAACCTGATTCTGCCTCATATTGGTGTAGCAAATGAAATGGTGGGCTGGAAGTCATAGTTTTAGATTTTCTCACTGGTTCTGTCTGCAACTAGCTTTAGAATTTTAGCCAGAAAGCTCATGCTCTCTGTCCTTAGTTATTTTACATCATCTTGAATGTGTTAAGAACCTCTGGTTCTAAAAAAAATCTAAGAGTCTTTATATTTGCCCTATTTGCTCTCCTTGCCTACCTGTCCAAACACTTAGTTTTCACCCACTCTGCTTATCCTTTGAGACCACACTCAGTTCTTACCTGTTCCTGACCATCTTCTTGAATTGCATCTTGCTTCCTTTGCTGTGGAACATCTTGATGCCACATCTTCTCCATACTTATTAATTGGTTCCAGGTTGTGAAACCTTTCAAGTTGTTCCCTTATAAAGGTTTGGCCTTTCCAACTAGATGGTAAATCTCTAGATTAAAGGAGTAATTCAATTTCAAAACACCAGGCCCATGACAGTAAGAACTATCTTAAAGAGCTTACTGTGTTCTAGAAAATAATCTAAATGTTCTGCATGTGTGTTAATTCATTTAACCCTCATAACAGCCCAATAAGGTAGGTTGTTATTATTATCCCATTTTACAGATGATGAAACTGAGGCAGAGAAAAGTTAATTACTGGCCTGAGGTTACACAGTAATAATGTTAGAGCCAGGATGTGAATCTGGGCAGTCTAGCTTCAGGGCTTGATCTCTTACCTCAATGCTATATAAATACTTCCTCTCACATCTGTGAGCATTTAATCTGTGAGCTCTTTTTCCTTTTGTCTCTGAAAACAAGTAGTGTCTCATCTCTTTAATTTATATATCTCTTAGTTTAGAATAGTGCTCTAAATGCAGTAAGCACTGCATTAGTATTTCTTAGTTCCATGCAAAAAAAAAAAAATCTTTTTTATGTATTTAAAGAATGCTTTGAAAATAAATGCATAATGATTAAAGTATTATTTGAAATTCAGATTAGGTATTATAAAAAATATTTCTATAGCATTTTCAGCCTCTGAGACTCAGCAGGAAAAACACAACTCTTACTCTAAGTATTAAAAAAGCTGTAGATAGAAAGTAGCTAGGAGAGTAGATCTTGAAAGTTCTCATAAGAAAAAAATTAAAAATTTTGTAACTATGTTATGGTGATGGATGTTAACTGGCCTTATTGTGGTGATTATTTTGCAATATATACAAATACCAAATCATTACACTGTATACCTGAAATTAATATTCTTTTGTTGATTATACCTCAATAAAAGAAAATTAATTAAAAAAATTTTAAACTGTAGATAAATGACAACAAAAATATTAGAGGATAAAAAGATTGATGAAATTTCCCCTAGGCAGGAAAATTTACTAAAGCTTTTCGAAGATGAAAAGAGAAGAACTCAAAACTCAGGAGTAGAATTCCTTATAGGTACTATATGTGATGATCGAGAGCAGCTACTCCCTAAAACAACGGTACTGATGAACCTAGTCGCAGGGCAGGAATAAAGACACAGACGTAGAGAATGGACTTGAGGACATGGGGAGGGGGAAGGGTAAACTGGGATGTAGTGAGAGAGTGGCATGGACATATATACACTACCAAATGTAAAATAGCTAGTGGGAAGCTGCTGCATAGCACAGGGAGATCAGTTCAATGCTTTGTGATGACCTAGAGGGGTGGGTTAGGGAGGGTGGGAAAGAGGCTCAAGAGGGAGGGGATATGGGGATAAATGTATACCTATAGCTGATTCACTTTGTTATACAGCAGAAACTAACACAACATTTGTAAAGCAATTATACTCCAGTAAAGATGTAAAAAAAAAAAAAGTACATCTGCACAAACTTGAAATATGTGTACAAGGTTAGTCACTGTGGCATTATAAAAAAAAACCAAACTATTCTTTACAACATATAACAGTGTAATTGACCCCTAAAATTGGGTAGTGAAACTCGAAGTGTAATTTTTTTTTTCTCCACAAAATACATTTGTCTATAGCTTAGAATACTGTGATCCCTCAAATAAATTATAGATCCATTGCCAGGAAATTTAAATTGCCTGAGTTTTTTCCCCCAACGTTTTATAATTTAGCATTTTGTCTCTTCAACTAGTAGAATAATTGTCTTTTTATTTCCTTGCAAAACTGTAACAAGTTAGTACCATTATGGCAAAACCTTGCTGTTAAACAATAATCAATCTGAAAAATTGACTAGAATTTTTCCCAATCTTTTTTAAAAAGCATTTTCATCTTTCTAATGATGACTGGGGAGCTTGTCACCTCGTTGCTGAGGAGACTTGAGAACTATAAGGAAAAGCAAATATTATGGCAAAGGAAAAAGAATTAGCTGTCTACACCAAATGAAGTGCAATTTAGCAAACATATGAAGTAATATTCTGTTTCTGCTTCAGTCTCTAAAACTAAATGCCCATTTATTTGTGTCTGGTGTATACTTTCATCGCAGGTGTTAGCATATGTAAATACCGATAAAGATAATTGTGTAACCAAAAAATATTTTAATTTATTAACAACCAAGACAACATATTATACAGGTATAGGGACTGTTGACTAAATAAACCAAAATTTAACTGGAACTAAAAACCAAGGCTTAGTAATAGATTTCTCATTAGTTTTAGCAGTGTTCTCAATCCTGACATCTTTTGTACAAGATGAGAAGCTCTGTGAGGGCAGGATTTTTGTCTCTTTGGCTCATTGTTGTGTCCCCAGAGCCTAGGAACATACGAGATACTCAAATATTGTTGAACTGATGAATGAAATTTTTTTTTTTTTTTTTTTTTTTTTGGCCACGCAGCTTGTGGGATCTTAGTTCGCCAGCCGGGGGTTGAAAGCACAGCAGTGAAAGCACAGAATCCTAACCACTGGACTGCCAGGGAATTCCTGAATTTTATAAATTATTTTAGGTAAATTGAACTGGCCCATAATCTCAGTCAATATTTCCAGATGGGTCTTAGACCAATTTTAAGGCTTTCCACAGCAATGTTAAACAAAAGCAGGTCCTCGCTGATGGGTTCACACTGGTGATCTACTTCAACTCTGAATAAAGCTGGAAAACTTTAAAGAGAGTAGCACCAAAGCACTGCCCATGTCCTGCAGAGGAAGCAGCAGACCATGTTAGCCTGGGCATTGAAAAGCAACCCAGCTGCCAAAGCAATCGAGACTTCTACTGAAAAGATACATAACCTCCTTTCCCACTAGACATGCTGAAATCCATTCACATTACTAAGAAAAGGGAGCAGACACTTATGTCCTAGACTCTGGGCCGCTCTTACCAGGCCTCACCCGCCCAATCCCCTCTCGGCCAGTGGGTATTTTACAGGTTCTCCCCAAATCTTGCGTCTGGACGTGAGGTAATCTTGATCCAGAGACCTCAAACGTTTTCTTCTCTAGAGCACTAGGTCTGCGAATTTCTTCAAAAATTCCTGAAGTCTCCTCAGAACTTATCCCCACTTGAGGTATCCTGCAGAGTCCTGCATGCTTCTACAAGTCCACAGAGTCCTTAAACTGGAAAGCATGCTAAAGCTTTTTACTTTTCTTTATGAATCTTTATCAGCCTAAAGCAACTAGCCCCATCCAGATGTAGCCTGGGCATGGGGAAAAGGATTTCGTTATTTCCAGACACATGGGCTTTTCTGTGCTTTTGGTCCCACTGGGTGATTTTGATTGGCACTATAATTGCTCCAGATTAGCAGCCATAAAAGAGCCTCAACCTTAGAGACTCCTTCCATTCCAGTGCCTGTGGTCCTGCACCACTACCCCAGGGCCAAATAGTGAAGTAGCTGAAACCTGTCCTACATCAAGAGGTATTACTTGAGGGACTTCCCTGGTGGTGCAGTGGTTGAGAGTCCGCCTGCCAGTGCAGGGGACACGGGTTCGATCCCTGGTCCGGGAAGATCCCACATGCCGCGGAGCAACTAAGCCTGTGTGCCACGACTACTGAGCCTGCGCTCTAGAGCCCACGAGCCACAACTACTGAAGCCTGCATGCCTAGAGCCCATGCTTTGCAGCAAGAGAAGCCACCGCAGTGAGAAGCACACGCACCATAACGAGGAGTGGCCCCCGCTCGCCGCAACTGGAGAGAGCCTCTGCGCAGCAATGAAAACACAAAGCAGCCAAAAATAAATAAATTAAATAAATAAATTTATAAAACAAACAAAAAAAAGAGGTATTACTTGAGTGTCTATTCAGTCCCATACTGGCCCTGTTGCTAGGATGGGACAGTGAACTTCATGATCTCTGACCTTACAGTATGTAAGTCTAGCTTCAGGTCTTTGGCTCCTTCTTCTGGTGGCTAAAACTCCCTTTTCCCTTATAACATCCTCCCAGACCCTCAGGCAATGAGAGTCCTGATGCCTGTCTCCCAGGCCTCACCATTCCACCTGGTCCTTCAGATGCTGCCCTGAGCATGTTAGATCAGTCGTTCGCAACCTGGGGTCGAAGGGCTACAACGCGGTCCAGGATTTCAATTCTGAGTGAAAGATTAGAAAGCTGCCTTTTGTTTCTTCATTTCAAATAATTAATTATCAAATTTCAAATATTCAAAATTTAGTGGCTAAAAAAACACCCATTGACATTTTTCTAGTCAAGAAAGTCAAATACTAAAGAAACTACTTGAGTTGTTTTTTAAACTGTTGGCCTCCTGTGGGCTTTGGGATTTCATGCTATATTTACTTCTTTTTCATACAAACAATGTTCCAGTTTTTGTAATAATAAACATGCATTATTTTTATAATCAGGAAAAATAATAAAGCTATTTTCATCTTGGACAAAATATGTGGTCTGTAAATTTTGAGAGGATGTTTTTATGAATTGGCCCTACTGAAAAAAATAATAATATTGCTTGCACACTTTTTCTAATACCTTTCCATCAGAACAGTTCAGTACTTGGTGATCCTTTCCATCAAATATATCAGAAACTAGCAGATCTGATAACTAGCTCCGCTGAGTGAGGGTTTGTGCTAAGGAGAGCATTTTCTTAGAATGCAGTGTCCTTGGATTTCTTTATTGAATGCTCTTTAATTGGAGAGGACCTTCTTTCCATTTCATGAAGTCTTGTGCCCACAGGTAGTGGGCAGAGGGTGGGAGGCAATGAGCGGTTAGAGGGAATGCTGGGGGAAATCTCTCCATTGACAACCTGGTGGTTGACAATAATGCCTGCCTCAAAGGAAAATTACGGCTGTGAAGACATCTGCCAAGGGCAATGCATCCAAGATCCCTGGGCCAGTGGGCTCTGTTAGAACCCTCAGAAATGGCTGGAACACTGCATATATGTGAGAACTTAAATATGAAATCTTTAAATTCCCAACTAGCTATTTCCTGGGCTAGTTGCTATTGCATACAATACCATAGTTCTACCTGGTTTCTATTCAATAGTAATTCATCCATGACTCCTCACTTTTGAAATTAACCCTGCAACTTAATGACTGCAACCCCTGTCCCTATCACTGGGGTGAGGTGTCCTGGTGAATTCTACATTGGTAACCTCAATGGGTGGTAGGACATATCTAAGTCTTGAGAAGTGGATGATGTTTTATCCTATACTATAAATTCATTTTTGGAAAAAATATTTCTTTTATAATATAAATTACTGTAAGTAAAGTTAGAATAAAAGGTGCTTGGTGGGTAGAAATATTCAAAAGATTGAGCCATGATCCTCGGGGAGAAGGGAGTTCTATCTGATGAAAATTTTGAGGTAATAAAGTTGCATTCTTATGTTTATTGAGAAAGGAACCTGGGTCTTAAAAGCTCTGTCTCCCATCAATCAAGTTTTAGAAAGCTCAGTAGGTTTGTGTCTGATTTCTCACCTCCTTTTATACCCAACCCTTTGCTCCTGTGACTGTATTAGAACTGATCTTGCCAGTATCCTCAATGAACATTCAGTCGTCACATCTTAAAGGCAGTTTTAAGTCTTCATATCACTTGACCCCTTACCCATAACACCTTGCTACCTTCTTGAACCACTCTTCTTTTTTGGCTTCTGTTTGCCACCCTCTCTTATTTTCCCCTTAATGCTCTTGCAGCCTTTTCTCAATATTACATAGCATTCCTTTGTCTCTGCCTTTCCCCCTTAAATGTTGATGTTACCTTAGGTTCTGTTTTCAACCCTCTCTTCTCTCTAATTTCACCCTCACCCAAGGCTTCAACTACTGATGACTCCCAAATTTGTGTCTCTTAAGATCAAGTTCCCTATATTCAAGTGTCTACTGAACGTCTACCTCAAACTCAGTATATTCAGAACAGAAACTCACAAGTACCTCAGACACAACATGAAAAAAGAAACCATCATCTCTGCCCAATCCCAGCCCCATTCCTTGTCCATTATTCTTGATTATGGTGAATGCCATCATTACCAATATAGTCACCGAAGTCGGAAGCAAATGACATTCTAGACTCCTCTTTCTCTGTCATCTTCTGAATCCTATCAGTCCTGGAGCTCTTGTTATTATACATGCCAGCTGACTCAAAGATCCATGCTCTTGGCCGCTGAGCCTGCACGTCCGGAGCCTGTGCTCTGCAATGGGAGAGGCCACAGTGGTGAGAGGCCCGCGTACCACAAAAAAAAAAAAAAAAGAAAAAGAAAGATCCATGCTCTTTTCTCCATACTCACTGCCCCGGCCTTCTTATCCTAAAGCCTTTGACTTCAGATTACTCCACCGTTAGCAGGGCATACATGTGACTTTTCCTCCCTCTCCAGCCCATCTCCCATCACGCCCCCCACCCAGGCCTTCTGCACAAAGTCATTCCAGTGCCTGATCTCTCAGGATTCTTACTTTCACCTTTGCATACGGTGTCTCTGCTGCCTGGGGTGCCTCTCTCTCCTTTTTCCCCTAGCCAATAACTTCTTATTCTGGAAAACATCACCTTCTCGGAGAAGGTCTTCTGATCTCTCAAAACAGGAAAAGAACACTTCTTCAGTGCTCCGATAATACTGTGCACCTCTGTCATAGAATATATCACACCATGATTAAATTACCTGTTTATCAGTCTCTCTTACTACACTGAGACAATATAATGTCTTATTCATTTTCTTATTCCTATGCTTAACAGAGGTCCTGGAATATAGTAGGCACTCAGTAAGGCTTGTTGAATGAATGAATGAATACCAAGCATTTCCAGTATCTTCTTTCATGGGTCCTGCATAACTCTTGTCACTCAGTTTGAAAGATTACCCCTTTCCGATTATAGAAAGCCTCAAGAATTTTAGTGTAATATCCTCTTCTAATAAACCCAAACACAAAAAACAGCTACAGATGTTTAAAAGAAAGCCAATCTTTCATTTTTAATCAATCTTGGAACTGACATCTCCTATACTTCTGTACACAAACTCATACCTTAATGCTAAAATATTCTCGTTTCTGTAGAAACAGATACACTAGGCTGACTCCACTGAGCTTGTCACTAATACACAATAATGGTTTCTATCTCTACTTCAGAGCCAGTACATCGTTTTTCCTCGTCTTTCTGCCCAAGTCAGTCCATAAATATTTTAAATGTATGAGCTTTTAAACTCAAAAAGATTTATTGGGCCACTTAAAATACTTATTTCTTGCTTACATGGGATTGAAAGATCACAATAGCTCAGAATCAATTGCATTTCATTTTTTCAGTACTTATTTCACAGCTGAGCACGTCTCAGAGTTATGAACATGAGTCCAGTCCCTGACAAGCCATAGCAAAGGCCAAAAGAATGAGCAAAATTATCCACCCTAGAACCCACATGGGATAGCAGAGATTGAATAGGCAGCATCTGCTGTGACTTATTATAGCATATATGTTGCACTAGGCCCCAGATCAATCCCCAAACAGAAGTCTTGTGTCATGGGTCTTTCACCTTAGGAAAGCAGCATACATATACATTCAACAATAACGCTACATAAATCTCTGTCCCAATTACAGAACTTTATCTCATGTGGTGCCAATAAGAAAAAGAGCTATCTCAAAACAGCAGGAGAAAATGATTATTTCGTGTACAGAAGCATTTAATATCACTATAGAGAAAGCTTTTAACACAAGTAAGACATGGAAATATCTGCCTAAGGATTAGTCCAAAAGAAGGAAGAATCTCTCCAAATAATGTCTGACAGATTTTGTATTTTGAACTTAAATCCACCCTTTAAAAGGACATAAATGGAAAGAAAATAAGTTATTTGTAAAACTACAGTTTTACAAATAAAAAATACATGTATGTTTACATACATAGGCAAAACCCAGGGCATCCTGGATATTAACAGAAGAATAATATTTGACCAAGGACCACGTGGTTGGCCGAGGGGATGGGGTATTCTTAATCTGGAATCAACAAGCCTGCTAAGATGTATGTCAGAGTGTGTGTGTGCACGCGTGTGTGTGTGCGCATATGCATGCGTGTGCATGCGTGTGCACCTGAGAGGTGCACCAGAGAGGATTCTGACCAGTCCCAGTATTCTTCCAAAAGGCCTTTGACTCATAAAGTGTTGCCAACCACTGCTCTATAGCAAATATTTCCAAGATTCACAAACAAAGAGGTGTTGCTGTCAGGTGAGATTCAAGATCATTGAACCTAGTGGTGATCAAAACCACATTACTGTAAGGTAGATCGCTAGTGGGAAGCAGCCGCATAGCACAGGGAGATCAGCTCGGTGCTTTGTGACCGCCTGGAGGGGTGGGATAGGGAGGGTGGGAGGGAGGGGGACTCAAGAGGGAAGAGATATGGGAACATACGTATATGTATAACTGATTCACTTTGTTATAAAGCAGAAACTAACACACCATTGTAAAGCAATTATACCCCAATAAAGATGTTAAAAAAAAAAAAAAAAAAAAAGCACATTACTGGAGTCCTGAGGCTGTGGTGCAAAGTGGATGGGACCTGTCTACTCAGACGGAAATGAGAAAGTCACTCCAACTCTCATATGACATTTTGTGTAAAGTCCATATCAGTAAAGTGAGAGCAGAAAATCTCCTCTCCGTATTTAGGAGAGTGAAAACAATAGGATGTCCTCAACAGGTGCAGATACTCCGTTTACCTAGTGCACCGCTCATGCACACCCCAAACTTACCCTTGACTCTGGGTTTTGAGAGCTATTGGTTTTGTAAGGTGTGCCGTGTGTATAAAATCCCCAAAGAAGAGAAGAAGAAGGTCGTGCATAGAGGCACTCCACTCTGAGGAACTGTTGATCTGAGATGCTGCTATGTGGTGCTTTATCATTGCTGCCGTCATTGTTTAATTGTTTTTAATTGCGCTTTTCATTTTTATTGTTTTACTACATCAAAATTATGATTAACCCTCTGTCTCTGGGAATTCTGTGTCTCTTTCAACATTGGCAGACATCCTAAAGCGTTAGTCTAAACATGTTTACAGGGTTGATTCAGTTATACACAAGGAAGATTCCATTACCATGTGTAAATTTGATCATCTCATCAGTCCAAAAATCAACTAAAATTTGTAAATGTATTGTAGTATTATTTATGTAATTACTCTTTTAAGATTTAAGCTATTACTTGAGTGTCATCTCCTCTCTACCTATAACTTCTAGAGTTGTATGAACTGCTGTAACAAATAACGATCCAAATATATAATGGCACAAATGCAATAATGGTTTCTTTCTTGTGCATGTGCCAGTTTGAAGATGGTGATCCTGTTCCGTAGGCTGCTTTCCTCCATGTGGTGATTAGGGACCTAGGCTCATTCCATCTTACGGCCTGCCATCTCTGAGGACCTTGTTGTAATCCAGATTCAGCTTATGAAGATGTCATATAAGACTTGAGTTTTGAGAGGTTCAGAGGAGGTTTATAATTTTTAAAATTGATTTTAGATTACCAATTTGTAATAAAAGGATATAACTCAGCAGCAGCCAGATGGAAGAGATGCACAGGGCCAGGTATGTGGAAAGGGCGAGGTGCTTCCATGCCCTCCCTGAGCCTGCCACTCTCCTAACACCTCCACGTGTTCACGACCTGGGAGCTTCTGTTTGTCGTTGTTGCCATCAGGAGCCCCCTACTTCAATCAGAGCCCAAATGAGAAAACAGAAACCACTGTTGGTGTTCGAAACAGAGGGAATTTAATATAGGAACTCATTATACATGTGACAGTAGCACTGGAAGAACCAGAACCAAGGAGTGAAGTAGGATGGTGAGGGCAACCCAAACATTAACAATAGTCAGAAGCCATTAACCTCCATGCTTCCCCGCTCCCCAGGGCTGGAGAGCCTCAGGGAGAAGGCAGTGTTATCAGAGCCTAGAAGGTAGGATCATCAGAGAGAAGTCAGGAGCACAGAGGGAGGATTCCTGGCAGAGGCTGAGACCAGGAAGGAAGGGACTATTTGACAGCAACTGAAATCATGGAATAGAAGTAGCTGCTGCCAGAGAAACCACTCAAAACAGAAAAGAGAGGGGGAGGAACTCCCTGGCTTCTCCCCTCCTCCCACTCTCCGTCTTCTGCCTGTGCCTCCCATTGACTCAGCTTGTGTGGAAGCCAGAGGGCAATGAAGCTGGAAAATGCAGTCCCCCATGATAGAAAGCAGAGCAGGGGAAAGGCCAGAGCAACCAGGGAAATGGTCAGCACATTCCTTTTTATGAAGATGGTTTTGAGAATGAAACTGAAGAAGAAAGCCACATGGCTATGAAATTATTTGTTGATATGGGGAGGGGAAGGGAGGCAAAGGAAAAAGGTAGGAAGGGAAGAAAGGGTAGCAAAGATTGCAAGTCAGGAAGAGGTAGAAGTGGGGGGATCTCTCTCCAAGTCTGCTAGAGCCGCTGCTGAGATCAGCAGCTCCATTTATACTCACTGTCCAATGGTAGCTAAAACAGGCCAACAGAAGAATTAAAGAGCTGCAAGCGACCTTAGATACCACTAGAGTACTCTAACCCATACTTAGATGTTATTGAAGTTTGTATTTAATACGTAATTGATTGAAACTAATGTGAATTTAATTCTCTCTTGTCAAAATGGAATTTAAACATCGTTCAGGAGATGAATGAAGGGATTTCAGAAACCCAGGCCACTGCAGGTCCTTGTGTTGAGCACAAAGGCAAAAAGAACTGAGAACAAACAAAGCAGCAAAAAATATCTGTGTGAGGGGAGAGGGTGTGGGAGAAGAGAGCCCAAGGGATTTCTTTAGCAATGTTTGTTTATGGCTGTTTCAAAGTAAGGAACTAATTTTGGATTGGGGAATAAATAAAGAAGTTCTTCAGAAATAGGACTACTGCTAAGAAAACAGCACGGCCTGTAGTTAAGTCGGGGTGGGGGAGTCTATTCCCACTAATACCTGTCATATTTATTTTATGGTGTTTAATGTGTTTGTGAAAAGACCCCAATTTGCACTATTTTCTTAGTATTTCCTATTTATCTGCTCATGCAAAGACCATGTTTTTAGAAGATGCAACAGAGGTACCCCTGGAACCTGCATCAGCTCTTTCAGGCACTATTCAGCAGTGATTAAAAGCCTGGTACGGTGTTCCTGGGTTCTGTGGACTCCACTGCCTGGACTGGTGCACGTGCTTTTTGTCAAATAAGTGAAGATGTCTTGGGCCAACAGTAGACTTGGTTAAGAGCTTAGTAGAAGAGGGTCCATGTGGAAACAGCTGATGGTTTTTGAGAAGGCCAGTCCGTGGCTGACAGCTTCACTGGGCCAGGCTCAGCTGAAGAAAGGAAGCAGAAAAAACCTGCTTGAAGTTCTAAAGTGTCTTATAAACATTTTGCCAGTATTAAGACTTCATCCAGGAATAGTTTTAGTTTTTTGCTTCTGTTTTTTGAGCCACTAAGAAAGAATATTGCTAGGGAAAGTTCCCATTTAATATTCACTTTCATCAACTGAGTTATTCATAGAAAGCAGTCATGGCAACTATATCTAAGGTGCCGATAAATGCCTAGTATTGCAACAGCCAATGACATGTTGATCTTAAATGGATTTTCCTAAAATTGTAGCTTTGGTTCTACCTTCTAGAATGTTGAAAACATACCATTTCTGAAACACATCTTCTTAGCCATTCTTATCGTAGCTTGCAGGCCACATTTTTTCAAACTCATGTACATGGCGGTCCACGCTTGGTAAAACAGACGCTGGTACTGCAGAGAGTATGAGATACTATTCTTACTTTAAGGAGTTTATGATCATCAGCTGAATAATCAATCTGAGTTACCAGCTCAGTGGTTCTTTTCTCTTCTAAAGCTCCCTAAAAAGGTAATCATTATATCTACAACTTTTCAAGTGCCTATTATGAGCCAGGCACTGTATTTACTTCATTTAATGCTCACAGAAATCCCAAGTAGCAGGTAAATTAATCACACCCATTTTAGAGAAATTGAAGTTGAGGTTTAGAGATATTAAGTAGCTTTCCCAAGAGTCACACAATTATAAAGCAGAAGGGCTGGAATTCAAACTCTTGATTTCAATGCCCATGCTCTTAACCACTCTACTCAGGACTGCCTTTCCTGGATGTGTCACCTGGGCAGTAGCACAGGGCCTGGCTCCTAGAAGGGGCCCACACTTGGTTTAATGTTCTGCTGTCACTGTCTTGAAATTCTTAATAATTCTTAAGCAAGTGGTTCTGCATTTTTATCTTGCACTGGGCCCCACAAATCTTATAGCCGGTCCTGAGCATACTACGTTTCCTGATATCCTAAATGAATACTATTGGGTGGGCCAAAAAGTGCCTTGAGTTTTTCAAGTAAAAATAAAAGACACATTTTTCTTTTTCAGCAAGAACTTTATTGAACAATGTATTCACCCTTTTGTTCCACTACCTTCTGCCATTTTTCAGGCAACTTCATTATTCCATCTTCCCAAAACTTTTTATCGTTTTGAGCAAGGAACTCTTCCAGGTGTCTTTTACAGTCTTCCAGGGAACTGAACTTTTTTTCCATTAAAAGACTTTTGTAAAGAATGAAATAAATGGAAATCCGAAGGTGCAATGTCTGGTGAATACAGTGGATGAATCAGAACTTCCCAGCCAAGCTGTAACAGTTTTCGCCTGGTCATCAAAGAAACATGTGGTCTCGCGTTATCCTGATGGAAGATTGTGTGTTTTCTGTTGACTAATTCTGGACTCTTTTCATCGAGTGCTGCTTTCAATTGGCCTAATTGGGAGCAGTACTTGTTGGAATTAACCGCTTGGTTTTCCGGAAGGGGCTCATAATAAAGGACTCCCTTCCAATCCCACCATATACACAACATCACCTTCTTTGGATGAAGACCGGCCTTTGGTGTGGTTGGTGGTGGTTCATTTCGCTTGCCCCACGATCTCTTCCGTTCCACATTATTGTACAGTATCCACTTTTCATTGCCTGTCACAATTTGTTTTAAAAACAGAACATTTTCATTACGTTTCAGTAGAGAATCACATGCGGAAATACGGTCAAGAAGGTTTTTTTTTGCTTAACTTATGCGGAACCCAAACATCAAAGCGATTCACATAACCAAGCTGGTGCAAATGACTTTCAAAGCTTGATTTGGATATTTTGAGTATATCGGCTATCTCCTGCGTGGTATAAGGTTGATTGTTCTCAATTAATGTCTCGATTTGATCACTGTCAACTTCAACTGGTCTACCGGACCATGGAGCATCGTCCAACGAGAAATCTCCAGCACGGAACTTCGCTTTTGACACGTTCGATCAGTCACAGTACCTTCTCCATACACTGCACAAATCTTTTTGTATGTTTCAGTTGCATTTTTACCTTTCTTGAAATAATAAAGCGTAATGTGCCAAAAATGTTGCTTTTTTTCTTCCATCTTCAATATTAAAATGACTACACAAAAATTCACCAATTTTGATAAGTCTTTTTTTAAATGCACGCTGATATGACAGCTGTCACATACAATCTAACAAAATTGTTTCAAATGAAGTTAAAGACAGCTAAGTGCTACTAGAGCCATCTTACAGAAAAAAATGAATGAACCTTTTGGCCCACCTAATATATGTAAGAATTTAAAATTCTTCAACAGTTCGTCCTCTAAAAGGTAGAACCAAAATCCCACTCCCCACTTGACTGCAGGCTGGACTTAATGATTCTTTTATTTATTTAGTTAGTTAGTTAGTTTTTAGCTACGTTGGGTCTTCATTGCTGCGCAAGGGGTTTTTCTCTATTTGAGGCAAGCGGGGCTACTCTTCGTTGTGGTGCACGGGCTTATTTTGGTGACTCCTCTTGTTGCGGAGCACGGGCTCTAGGTGCACAGGCTACAGTAGTTGTGGCATGCAGGCTCAGTACTTGTGGCTCATGGGCTCTAAAGTGCAGGCTCAGTAGTTGTGGCTCACGGGCTTAGCTGCTCCGCGGCATGAGGGATCTTCCTGGACCAGGGATCGAACCAGTGTCCCCTGCATTGGCAGGTGGATTCTTAACCAGTGCACCACCAGGGAAGTCCCCAAATGGTTCATTTCTAATGAATGGAACGTGGCAGAAGTGATAGTGTGTGTCTTCGTGATCAATAATAAAAGGCATTGTGGCTTCTGCCTTGTTCTTGGGTCACTTGCTCTGAGAAGGCAACTGCCATGTTGTGAGGATGTTTAAGCAGCCCTTGGAGAGGCCCTTGTTGTGAGGAACTGAGGCCTCCTGCCAGCAGCCATGTGAGTGAGCCGTCTCGGAAGCATTCAGACAAGCATGGAGATGACTGGGTCCCTTCACCCTCACTCCGCCCCCCTCTGGCCCAGAACTCAACTGCAGCCTCATGAGAGAGACCTGAGACAGAACCATCCAGATAAGCCTCCTTCATTCCTGACCCTCAGAGATTGTATAAGTTTGTGGTTTTAAGCTGGGATAACTTTTTATGCAGCTATAGGTAACAAATACTTTATTGCAACCCTGCAACTCAAGAAATGAGAGGAACTTTTGATTAAAAGATGAATACAGGGCTTCCCTGGTGGCACAGTGGTTGAGAGTCTGCCTGCCGATGCAGGGGACGCGGGTTCGTGCCCCGGTCCAGGAAGATCCCACATGCTGTGGAGCGGCTGGGCCCGTGAGCCATGACCGCTGAGCCTGCGCGTCCGGAGCCTGTGCTCCGCAACGGGAGAGGCCACAAGAGTGAGAGGTCCGCGTACTGCAAAAAAAAAAAAAAGAATACATTCACCAGTATTTGGTGCAACATTAAAGGTAATTTAGTTGTCTCTTCAGAGCATATAGGTGTTTTATTCTAGGGGACATAATAGCAGTGCCCTTCAGTGAGCATCAGAGGGCTTCTTTCCACATGGTCATTGTGTAAAGGCTTTCCTTCAATTTGGGGGCACAGCTTTTGATGGTAACACTTGACATTCTATACTGATTGCTAATCCACAGACTACCAAGCACCTTTCTTCCATGACAGCCACCTCTTTTCTGATTGAGAAGGTCTCTTGTTCTTGGTATTCCCAGTTCTGCCACACCTGTGCCATGTGGCCTGGGGCTGTACTTCACGGGGCTCTGACAGCATTTCTTCCACCTGCCTGGCATGGAGTTGGGCCCCCTGGGCTTGCTCCCCAACAGCTGCTGGGCTTTGCTGCTGTCATCCAACTCTGCCTGGTCCTGCCTACGGGATAAGTAGTCCCTAAGTGCTGCCAGACTGGCTCCATTCCATGCCCTTGTTCTTCAGGATCCAGTCACACTGGTTCATAGGAAAAGTAACAATGGTTCATACACAACAACAACAGACCAACTTGGAAAACAGATTCAACACTGGCTGTGCATGACATCCACGCATCAGAGTCCTAAGTGTGAATTCTAGTTCAACCACCCAGACGTTTAAAATTTGATGCTGGAAGTCAAACCATCTCTTGGGGTGGGAGGGAGATGCAAGAGGGAGGAGATATGGGGTTATATGTATATGTATAGCTGATTCACTTTGTTATAAAGCAGAAACTAACACATCATTGTAAAGCAATTATACTCTAATAAAGATGTTTAAAAAAAAAAAAAACCATCTCCTGGCTAGGGCCCCATGTATGTGACACCTAAGGGCTTGCCTGAACCAAGACAGATGAAACAAGACTTCAGCTACATCTTGCTGTGTAGTAGAGGAATCTTACACATAAAAAGCAAATTATGACTACTTTAACATGGAAAGTTAGAGAGTTATAACACCCTCTTTCAGGGCCACAAATGAAGTGAAAATTGTCTGGTATCAGAGGATGATGTGGGCGAGCCTTGTTGAAAATGTCAACTCCAGATCCTGCTTTTTACTCAATTATATAAGACAAACAAAGGAAGATGGTAGTGATAAAGATGGGGGTGAGGAACAGTGAGGGAAGACAGGGAATTGTATGATAATCTCTGTTCTATAGAACCAATTGTATATCCATTCTTCTCAAGGAAATCTATTCACTTTAAATTGTCTGATTATTCTGATGGCAGATGCAGCTAACTAAAGCCTTACATGCCTAAATGAGCATTTTTAAAGTAAAGGCATATGAGATTTGTTTATTACCCTGACAAGTCCCCCCTCCCCCAGTGCAATGGCCCTCTTGTGCTCCCCGTTTTTTAACTGAGGACTTCAGAAGATGAAGGTTGAGCCAGTCAGGCCCCTAGGGCAGTGGACGGGGGCAGGAGCTCCCAAGAGAGGCCCTCTTTGCTGTTTCTCATACTAGGCACGTCCTAACCTTGATGCGGACAGGACCTGAGCCATGAAGACTTGTGCTACCCAAAGTTACTGACTGGTCTGCAGGGATTTTGTTTGCTTGTTTGTTTTGCTCTCCATCTTTGAGGATGTCAGCTCTATAAGAGCACTGTCTGTGATGCTCACAGTTGTATTTTCAGTCTCGTGACACATGGCAAGCATCAACAGATAAATGAAGGAAGGAAGGAAGAAATAAACTCACACCTAATGGAAGTAAACAAGACTCATTGATCCTGGAGTCTCCTAAATGACAACCCTTAAGACCCCTAACAACCAGTAGCTTTCTCCATCATTAATTCATCAAACGTTTAACCAGTACCTACTCTGTACCTTGAGTGAAGGCATCACCTGCTGCTCTTAGTACCTACACTTCTCATTTCATCCCTTCAGAATATATTCTCTCCTAGAGTTGAAGCCTGAAGCAATCCCATCCTCGATTCCAGGACAAAGTTCCACAAGGATAGTAATTTTTCAAAGTATTTTTCCAAGGAAGGGCTACCTGCTTCACTACAGAAAGGACCACTGAGCAGCCAGCAGCTACCGTTATGATTACATTGGTTTAAAAATTCACTACATATTTCACTTGAGAATTCTGTTAGTACGTCAGGCGATAGTTTCCCCAGATGGAATTAATTTTCCTACTTAACATGTTTTAGGTTATTTTTATCATGGGAATGTTAGCAAAAGTAAGGCAAAATTCATATTTGAGGGACCTGGTTGATTTTTCCCCTTCCTTAGAATTTATTTTCTTAGAGAAGAATAACAGTTAATCTGTACCTGATGTAGTGGTCTCTGCTGTTTATCTGTCCAATTATGGAAGTAAACTGAAACAAACTTTTTTTTTTTTTTTGCGGTACGCAGGCCTCTCACCGCTGCTGGCCTCTCCTGCTGCGGAGCACAGGCTCCGGACGCGGAAGCCCAGCGGCCACCGCCCACGGGCCCAGCCGCTCCGCGGCACGTGGGATCCTCCCAGACCGGGGCACGAACACGCGCCCCCCCGCACCGGCAGGCGGACCCTCAACCACTGCGCCACCAGGGAAGCCCTGAAACAAACTTTTTAAAGAGTGAATAAGCTAGGCACCATGCAGTTTTAATCTCAAAAGTGAATTTTTTTTTTTGCATCTTTTATGGTGTATGTGAAAGAAAAATAATATAACGCTCTCTAGAATCCCATTTTCTCTATCACATGGCAGATGATACTATGAATGAAGAAAGTATGCATAGAATGTTTGAAAAAGTTATTCTGAGGCATCTTCATCCTCTTCTTGAGTGGCTTCTCTCAATACTCGGTTCAACTATCTCTTTCAGGCGAATGGAGGATTCCTTTGGGACTCAGAAAATGTTTCCCATCCTAATGCAGGTCTTTGTAGGACTTTTCGAAAAGGGGGAGGGAAATAAAAATATTTTCCCAAGTCAGAAGACTTCTGGTCAATAGGAACAAATGTGGAATCTGGAGAGATTCCAATCAGAATCATCCCAAGGTTTTTCTTATTTTTAAAACATATCTTTCACTCATGTAGGCAACATGAACAAATAACTGATAAATTTCATGAACATAAAACATGGATCATATGGGATAAAATATCTTCCTTGAGAACTAGTTGCTTTTGAAAAAATTCTTAGTGCCCTCCACTCTCAATTGTTTTCAGCATATTGATATTTCGTGGTTTCACAGGTGACTTAATTGTTTTTATACACACAGATGGGATATGAATTATTGTTATTATTTGAATGTACTGAAAGTCTATTTCAAACCCCTCTTTAAAGGAAAAAGCTACTGCTTGGGACACTCAGTGGAGTCTTGTAACCAACCTTCATTTTCATCCTTGAACAGGACCCTGCAGGGGAGAAATCTTGCCCTGGACCTCAGCAGGGGTAAAATCATGAGTGAAGCAAGAATTTCTTTTGTTTGTTTTTCCAGAAGAGAAAAGAGACTGCAAAATAAATAAAATGTTTTTCCTAAAGAGAAAGAAAAATATATGGTTGCTTCTTTTCCTCACCTCCTGCCTCCGTACTTAAATGGAAGAACAGAGAGCCAGGAACCCCCCTGGGGCCCCTAGCAAAATCTCAGAAGTCATATAGTTCACAGCACTCTCTCTGGGCCTCAGTTTCCTCATCCATGAAAGAAGATATAATATCCTCCTCATAGAGTGGTTCAAATACGATGGAAGGCACTAGGACAAAACCTGCCACATAGTAAGTGCTCAGTAAATGTTAGCTTGCATTAAAGTGGAAATGGCCCTGTATAATATTGATTATAAGAGCCAATGATTTGCAGTTAAGAGTTTGTTCGAAAGATCTGAGTAAGGATATAGGAGTCTTAGGGAAAAAGCATTCGATCTGGCACTTTCCATAACTATTTTATCCTCCAGAAAACGCACATGGATTGTTTACTGTTTAGGGGCTACACTGCTAGGAGGGAGAGACGTTGGATGAGAGAGGTCAGGACCTCACAGTCCAGTGAGGAAAGCATTCCTAAACCAGTAATTGCAATGCAACTCGGCAAGTTCTGTAATAAAAATAATCACACCTATTAGTTATTGACTGTGTTTTGGGGCAGATCAGCATGTTGCTAATATTGTCCTACTTGTTTGTCACAACAACTCTATGAAGTAAGTATTATTATTCCCATTTTACAGATGAGAACTCAGATTCAGAGAGGGCTAAACAGCTTGTCCAAGGTCACACAGCTAGCAAATGGTAAGTCTGGATTTTGAACTTGGGATGTTTAAATCCAAAGTGTATTCTTTTTAACCACAACACTATATTGCCTCCCTAAAATATAATATAGAAATAATAGTGTATATTATTTTATTAAAATAATGAATATGTTATTAAATAAAAATAGTAAAAAATATTTGAGAGCCAGGAGGGACTAGCTGGCTAACACTGCTGGAGCGAAAAGAGGAGAGTTTCAGTGAGGAGGTGACATTTGAGTTAATCAACAGAACTATTTTCATGGAGCCATCATGGATTAGATTCAAATGTATGTTTTCTTTGGTTTCCCATCCCACTTGGCTACCAAAAACCTAATTTTCATCTTCTAATCTGCAATACACTTTCAAATTTCTTTCATCAACGTAGTGTAATTGGTCACTGAATACATATAGTCACTGAAACTCTCAAATACCACTATCTCCTTTTTAGGAGAAAGCAAAAATCACACATACACACACACACACACACACACACACACACACACACTAGTATATCAGGGTTTTCTTTAAACAACAAACTCCAATAAATCATGATACATTTTTACAATGCATAAGTAGTGATATACATCAAAATGTCAGCATTGACTACTTCTAATTTTACAGATACTGAGTTTGTTGGTGCAATTTGTTTACTTCTAAATTTTGCAAGTTTTCTCGAATAAATATTTGTCACTTTGGCAATTAGATTATATGTGTATTTAAAATAACAGGCAACAAAACCTCCTAGCTGTTGTCCTAAAGTCAGTGCATGGTCAACTCCCTCAGCTACATCCCATCTACATCTCCAATAACAAGTTCCTTAATGACAAGGGCTGCATCCCCAGGAAGAGGTCCAAGTAGGCTTTGCACATGGTGGGCACTTGGCAAATATTTGTTATCTCTTGACGTGAAAAATGAATACTTGGGGGAACTTTTACAACTTACAAATGAAGTCAGAGCTGAGAGACTCTTGAAATGATACTTTGGCAAATAACACGCAAACAAAACCACCATGCACATCGTGTTCCATAGGTTTTCTCTCAGAAATGGAGCCTGTTATGTATACAAGGTGCTGAGTAGAAAGAAGAGGGCAGGAAGGGGCTACTTTCTAGCCTTGAAAATCTTGCAGTTCAGCTGCAGAGACCAGACATTAATGCAGGAAAAGATCGCTAGCAAAACGTGTGTAGAATATGCATCTCTGTTCACAAACTCAAGTGTGCAAGAAAGGTAAGTTTTATTTCTCAATAATAAAAAAGATACATTCCTTTAATATAGAAAATACTGAATGTCCACAATTGATATCAGGTTCAGATTCTTCCAAGAGGAAAAACCATAATCTTAGGCAACTCAAAGACCCCCTCTCCTCACCCATGGTATCAGTTCTAAGTTTGAGGGGTCCAAGATGATGGGAGGAAGAATGGAAAACAGGCAGGGCCCAAGCTGACACCCACTGAGATCTATCGTCTCATCTGGCCCTGGGGGATTGGGCTGCCAGATGGCTGCTTGGAAGGACCTTGTTCCTATCCAAAGGTCCCTTAAGGTCGGTGACTGTCCTTGCTACTAAAGCTCTCCCTGAGGCCCCTGCATGTCAGGCAGTGGGGTCCGGGGGGCTGTCCAAGGGCCTCGGGCAGTTCTGTGCTTCCTGTGAGCACACTAGAATCATTCCCCGAAGCCACATCAACTTGGGCTGGGGGTGCTCTGTGAGGCACCCTCAGGCCCACAAGTTGAGACAAACTTCACAGCCATTTCCATTCTGACATCTCAAAGCTCCCTGAAGTTCTACCTGCAACAGGGGCAGTTACCTCGACACACCTGGGATTTCTGTTGTCTCCTACCTAACAGCTGGGTGGGGGGTGGGGATGAGATGTCTTTTTTTCTAGGAACACACTAGCAGCTCGTGTACTCTCTTTCCCCTCTGACACTCAGTGAAACTTATCAGTCTTGACCCATCAAACAATCCTTTGGGGTGGAAAATCTTGTTCCTGCATCATTCTCTCAAATCCATCAACTTGTTCCCTGTAGGGTCTGTACATTTGAACTCAAGTCAGGAAAATACTTCTTTTTCCTCTGAGTCAGGGTGTGGCTCGTACTCTGGCTGTAAAATGGGAGAAGAGCCGGAGGGTTACAAGAAAATACATGAACAAAATCCTCAGGTAATAAGTCAGAGTATCTTGCTACCAATTGTTTGAGTGCCAGCTCAAGATGATAAAGGAAGAGATGGGCTGGCCTAGACCTCAGACCAGCCTGGGGCCTGCTGGGGGCTGCTTCTTCTCTCCACCCAGTCATGTAGTCAATAGTCAGGGATGTGCAGGGCTTGTTTTACACATGCCTGCTCCTGGTGGACAGGCATGTAGGCTGCTAGAATTTCCACAATGGTCAGGCAGGAGGAGAGACCAGAATAAAATAAAGCCACCCGTGATTATGGAAAAGGGTCCATCTTGCCCTGTTACAACCCTCATTCTACAGGAGAAACATCAGAGAAGACGTCTGGGTATCAAACCTCCATGCTGTGTTACCTCCTGTTTTATATCACTGTTCCCTTTGTGTTTCTGTCTTCCTTGCCATCAGTCATGTCGTTGGTGTCACCCGTCTGGACATACATGCAAGTGTCACAAAGGCATAAAGTACAAGAAACACATTTTATACATATTAATATTGTTATTCTTTGCAAGCCCAAGCAATGCCTTTTGGCAAGTCACAACCTCTTTTTTTATCCGTTCACTTAACAAATATTTTTAAGCAACTCATATGTACTAGGCACAGGGCTCGTTGCTGCAATAGGACAAGAAGCAAAGTAGGCATAGCTGCTCCTCTCGTGGGGCTTATTTCTGGGAGAGATACAAAAATAATTTTTAAAGATCACACAAATATATGATAACCTGTAATCGTCTCTATGAAGGAAAAGTTCATGGAACTCATCTGAGGGCAAAGGAGCTCTTTTTGAGGCAGTGATATTAAGCTGATACCCAGATACAAATGTTGAGGAGGAGATAACTGGATAGAGTTCCTGGGTGCTGGCCAAGGGCATTTCAGGTCAAAGAAACAGCATTTTCAAAGGCCCTGAGGTAGGAGGCCGGAGTGGCTGGAAAGAAGCATTATGAGGTGAAGACTGAAGGGTGAGAAAGGCCTCACAGACCATGTTAAGGCTTTTTATTATTTTTCTTAAGAACCACCAAAACGTTGTAGGTGTAAATGACACATTCAAATGTGCATTTCCACGGGGAGATCAGCTCGGTGCTTTGTGACCACCTAGAGGGGTGGGATAGGGAGGGTGGGAGGGAGACGCAAGAGAGAGGAGATATGGGGATATATGTACACATACAGCTGATTCACTTTGTTATACAGCAGAAACTAACACACCATTGTAAGGCAGTTATACTCCAATAAAGATGTTAAAAAATAAATTAATTAACAAAATCTTAAAAAAAAAAAACCAAGAAAGAAACCAAATGTGCATTTTAAAAAGATCTCTCTGGTTGCTGTGACATCATTGTTTCTTCACCTCACCTCAGCCCCCAATTCTAAGAGCCACATCAACAGTTCAGAACAGTAACTTAGAAATCTTAGTCTGGCCACAACCTCCTGTTCTCCCAGGGTTGCAGCATATACCCCAGGACACCTGTTCATTTATTTCGTGGAGACCTCCAGTGGCTTTCGCACTCTACTGTCTACATACTCGTCCGTCTCTCTCCTTCACTCTCCTCCCTATCTAGCTGAAGGGGATCAGAACCTACCGCCCCAAAATATGTCACTTTGACATATTATTTTGAGCCCAAGGCACTTAAGAAACGGCAGATGTGGGAAGGGCTCTCTGCCCTCCCCCTTTCTACCTAAATGCAGGACATAAATTTCCAGTGAGAAAAATGCCCTCGCTGTACCATGAAAAGGGGAACATTCTTATCATGAAAAACGAGATGAATCTGTACAAACAGACCTACTAAGATAGCCCATAACTTTCATCAGTTCCCCCCATATATTTCCTAATCCTTTTCCCACAATCTCCTGCCCCTCACCCCAAACCCTTCTTCCTTTGCCTTGCTACATCTCCACAATGTACTGTTCTTTGTTGCTATGGTATACAAGCTCTCAGAACTATCTGCTTCTTTGTGTCTTCAGTTCTTTTCTATGAAGTCTCCTGTGCCACATGAAAATAGTACCACCAGATAAAACGTGTATGCTCTTCTCCTGTTCGTCTGTCTTTTGTCAGTTTAATTCTCAGGCCCAGCCGCAGGACGCAAGAGGCCAGAGGAAAAGTCTTTCTTCTCTTACATAGCTAAGATTCAGTGGTCCATCATTTAAACCACACTCTTATTAATAGCCACAATTATCTTGCCTTAGTCTTTCTCGTATGACATCTGCCCAGCAGAACCTAGCACACAGCAGAGGGCCTGGCACAGAGCAGACACACAAGAAAGATTTGTGAGTGAATGATTCCAACAGTTCACCATTTCCAAGTAAACTCTGCATCATGAACGTAGCTGCAGAAGATCACATACCGTCTGTCTACCTGTGTCACTGTGAGTCAGTGGTCACCAGCCTCAGTTGGTTGGGTCCTCATCTTGCTTAGTTAGCACTTTGACTACTTCAAATCTTCCCTCTGAACTCACCTCACCCTCACTCACTGTCAGCAGACGACACCCTTTGTATTTAAGAGGCATCACAAGCATTGCACAGGAGCTACACCAACTTCTGGCTACCAAGTCTGCAAACATACCTGAGTTTGCCTCACCCTTGACCTTCTCAGCGGAAGTTGCCCTTCCTCCTGTGTCCTGGATCCTATGCCCTGCCGCCTTCTTAGGAATCTTTTTCTTGCCTAGATTTTCAACATCTCTCTCTCTACTGGCTTTGTTGTATCAGCATTTAAAACTGCTCATGTTTCTCCCCTTTAAAAAAGCCCTCCCTCCACCTTACCTTCCCAGCCAAATTTCTAGAGAATGTTTTTGTTACCAAGGCTGTTGCCCCACAATCATACCTCTGCCCCCCCTGAAATAGAAACCCATCACTCTTATCTAAGTTTTAGGAGGAAGCTGCAAAGAGAAAAAAACAAGAACTGGTTAGAAACAACTAGGTCCAAGGTGTTGGAAGATTTGACTTGCAGTGACCTTGGGCCTCATTACACACTCATTGTAATGCATTAGCATGCTAAATGACACACCCACCAGTGCCGTGAGGGTTGATGATTGCCATGACAGCAACTAGGCAAGTTCCTAAGAGGACTGAAAGGAAAGGTCCAAACCACACCCCTGTTCTTGGATAAATCATGAATATTCTACTATGTTCAATTTCCTCCTTTTTATTTTTTTATTTTATTTTTTTAACAGAAAATACATATTTATTATAAAATAATGTTTGTTTCATGATGAGATTAGAAAAATAACAGTATGGGCTCCAGAAAAAGTTCTGGAGCTCAGTCTCTGAGAAATGGGATGAGTGGCTTTTGCATCACTCTGGAAGCAAAACCTCCTGAGGTGCCCCACGCTCCTGCAGGACGTGGGACACAGCATACACAGGGAGTGTGTGGCTGAGGTCCTGCTGGAAGCCCAAGGAGCCTACACGGTCCACACAAGATGCTCTGGCCACGATGATCAAAGAGGAAAACTTGAGGTCAGAAGGGAATTGGTTCTGAGAAGGGCCAGGATGGTGACAGCTTCGCCGCCCCGTATACTGGAGTGTAGAAGAGTCTCTTGGGCTGATGATCCTGGTTTAGAAGATGGTGCCCAGTGGCCTTATGCTTGGTTTGTTCCCCAAGGAGTCTGTGCTGAGGAAAAGCTGCAACCTTTCCCAGGACAACTTGACCCACCGTTTCTCACTGGTATGGCTAAAGTACCAGAGGTATGTGTGGTCTCAGCCTGTGAGGGCTGCTGGCTGAAATTTTTGTACTTCAAATCCTGTCCATACTGGAGAAAGCAGCCAAGGGTGAGCACCTCAAGCAGCAGCTCTGAGTCACAGAAGAAGAGCGAGATGCCGTTCATGACGGCTTCCAGAAGGAGCACGTAGGTCTGCAGCAGCAGGTAATAGGAGGCCATCATGGCAGATGGGAAGGTCAAGGCCACACTAATAGCAAGTGGCATCTTTCGTTGGCAGAGGTTTCCCTTTGTACCAAAAAATAGTCGAATTACTCCAATTCCAAGATAAAGGAAGAGTATCGCCACATCCAGTACTAGATTGGCTGTTGGATATGGTAACAGGAGACCTGCCGATACAAAAGTCAGAGCTTTATACAGAAATATGAAGAGTTCCAGCAGGAAATAGGTAGCATAATACCACCCGTTCAGAAAGAACAGGATTTCCAGGGGGGTGGAGGACAACCGTTTACCTCCAGAAACTCACCTCACAGTGACATCTTCAGTCCTCCTCCTTTTTATTTTGACCCTCTTATATACTGTATTTGGTGTCTCCGCCCAAACTGGGTTGAGAAATTGATTTGCGAACCAGGTTCCCACTTCTCCATTCTTTGGTCATTGAATAAAGCTTGTGCTGTTCCACTCTCAGCATCGTTTCGTTATTGGCTGCACAAATCGATTGGAAAAAGAAACTCCCTTGCAGAGACAAGGGGTCTCAGCCCAGGCTAGGACCCAGGCTCCGGTCCAGTCAACAGGATTACATTTTCAGCGTAATTATCACCATTTCCTTACCTCACATTCAACTTTTCAACTCACTGCAATCTGGCCTCAGCCTTCAGTGTGCTATAGAAACTGATCCCACCAAAGTCACCGGTGAGCTCCTTGTCCCCAAATCCAAAGAACACATTTTAATTCTCAGCTTCTCTTGCTTCTCAGTAGCTCTAAATATTATTGACCCCTTCCTCTTTCATAATCATTTTTGGGGAGGGGAACTGGGCCTTCTGGTTTTCCTTCTGTACCTATGACTGTTCCTTCTCTGTTTTCATTACTGACTATTGATTCCTAATCTCTACCAACTTGACAATGGTGGGGTTCCCTAGAGTTCTATCCCAGGACATCCTCCTTTCTCACACTTGACTTTGTCCTTACAAGGTCTCATAGCATTTTCTATTTATATCTGTGTGCTGCTAACACCGGAATCTGAAACAGGAGGGAAGAGGGCAGGGCACAACCTTCAGAAGAATGACATAGCCCAAGGACACAACACAAACTGATTAGAACCAAACAGGTCCAAGATGGCAGACAAGACAACTTCCACTAGACCCTGAGCCTCAGTATATGGTCATCGTATCACATCAGCAAGCTAAATGACACACCCACAGGTGCCATGACAGTTACAAGGCTGACCATAAAGGTCAAAAAGTGGGTGATAGCCCAATTTCTGGAAATCCCCGCCCTTTCCCCCAAATAGCTGGAATACGCCTCCCACTCATTAGCCTATGAAGTTACCCACCCCTAAAAAGCTGACAACCCCATACCTTGGTGCCTTTCTCACCTTCTGAGACAGCCCACACTCTGTGGAGTGTGTTTCTCTCTAAATAAATCCACTTCTTACTTATCACTTTGTCTCTCACTGAATTCTTTTTGTGATGAGACATCAAGAACCTGACCTTCATTAAGTCCTGAGACCAGGTGTGTGATCTCAGTTGGAAGACTGTGGGTTCAAGTCCCAATCTGAGTTATATGGTGTCAAATCTATGTGAACAACCACAGTCTTTCTTTTGAGCTCCTCATACGTAAGTGCTTTCTTAATTGCTCCTCTTGAATATTTTTTTAGTGCCTCAAACTCAAAATATCCTGAAGTGAACACATGAACTTTCTTCCAAATCTGCTGCTTCTCTGATGTTCTTCTCTACCTTGGCAAATGGCAATACCATCGATCCTCTTGTTTAAGCCAGAAACCTTGACTCTTCCCTCTCACACCCCTAATCAATGAGCTCACACTTCCTGCCGCACTGGGTCAGGCTGCCATCACCATTTTACTAAAACGGTATAAAAGCTTCCCCACGGGCTTCCCTGGTGGCGCAGTGGTTGAGAGTCCGCCTGCCGATGCAGGGGACACGGGTTCGTGCCCCGGTCCGGGAAGATCCCACATGCCGTAAAGCGGCTGGACGCGTGAGCCATGGCCGCTGAGCCTGCGTGTCCGGAGTCTGTGCTCCGCAACGGGAGAGGCCACAGCAGTGAGAGGCCCGTGTACCGCAAAAAAAAAAAAAAAAAAGCTTACCCTTGGGTCTCTCCCCATCCAGTCTTATCTCCTCAATCCGGCCTCCCCATTTCAGGCAGAACAACCTTTTAAAAAATGCACATCCGAACATGTCACTTTCCTATTTAAAATACTTTAACACTTCTTATTGTCCAATAGGCAACCTCTCCAGCTTCCAACCCCTCTGTCCCACTCTTTCTCCCCTCTGGCTACACTGGAATCTTCTCAGTCGTTTGAATTGAGCAGGCTCCTGCCCACTTACGGGGTCCATACAAATGATGTTTCTTTCACTTGGAACGCTTAGCCACCCTCCTTTTGGCTAATTTACCTGATTACCTCCCATTATCACTTCTTGGAAGCCTACCCTGACCCCGCCCCCGCCCCGGTTAGATCCACCTGTTTCACATTCCTGTAAGACCTGGTACTTGGCACACTTGTAATTGTCGACTTTTATGTCATTACTTGTTTCATGTTTATCTTCCCAACTAGATTACAAGCTTCGTGAGGGTGAGGCTAGTACCTGCTTTGCCCGTATTGGCAGCAACAGCAGCAACCTAGAGAAGGAACTAGCTCATTGCAGATGCTAAATCCGCATTTCTTCTTCTAATGACCAGCTTACACATAGCTAATTGTAGTTTCTTTACCTTAGCATCTAAAAGTGAAAGTGGGGAACTTCCCTGGCTGTCTAGTGGTTAAGACGCCGTGCTTCCAATGCAGGCGGCTCGGGTTCGAGCCCTGGTCGGGGAGCTACGATCCACGCTGGTGGGTGTCTGACGCTCCTCAGCTCGCCGGGGATGCAAAGCTGGGGCCTAGGAAACTGAAGACCAGTACTTGAATCTTTTCGTCAAGGGTGCTGACGGCATGATCAGACGTGTTCCCACCCACGCCCCTCATTTAGAGGCGCTAATGCCACCTAGTGGACAGAGTTGGTGTGCCGTCTTGGATCCTCCACTTCTTAATATTTATCGCTAACACAGCTCCACGTTCTTGTGGGTTTTAGAAACTTGTTAATAGATTGTTATGCAATGATATACTTAGGCACCATGCTATGCTCCTCAGGGATGAACACTTTGTCTTTCTTTAATTGCATTTAATTTTTATTGAGTCTACGTTGAAGTTTGATAAATGCAAATAGAAAAAACTTCTTTGGTCATTGTCATTCAGCGCTTTTTCCTTTCTCATAACAAGAAAGGCAACATTTATATGCAGGAAGACTCAAATTCTGCACCTCAGTGTCTGTATTTTAAAATGGTAATAATAGTAGCATTTACCTCAGAGGATTATGGTGAGAATCACATAAATTAATCTGTATAAAATGATAAAAAAGTACCCAGCACACAATAAACACTCAGTAAGTGTTACCTATCTATTATTTATACTGTTCCACAGGGAAATTGGATACTTTTCTAGAGTATTAAAACAAAGATAAACATTTCAATTTCTGGCGTGCTCCAGAGTCATTCCTTTTGAAAACAAAGATGGCATAATCCAGAAGCTTAACTATTACAACTAGGCATAAAATTATGGATTAAAGTTTTCATTCATTCTCTAATGCTTTCCTGAGTCTCTGCTATATGCAGAAATGCTGGAAAGCAGTGGTGAGGGACACGAGTCGCTGACCCCAAAGAACGCAGAGTCTAGGGACAGAATTAGTGTGTTGACCAAGCAAATAACCTGAGTGATATGTGCTGTCAGGAGAGTGCAGGGGCCCTGCGAGCAGATCGTGGAGGCAACTAATACAGTTTTTTTTTAATTGGAGTATAACTGACATACATTATTATATTAGTTTCTGGTGTACCACATAGTGAATTGATATTTTTATACGTTATAAAATAATCACCATGATAAGTCTTGTTACCAGTTGTCACCATACAAAGTTATGACTATATTCCCTTTGCCATACATTATATCCCCATGACTTATTTTGTAACTGGAAGTTTGTACCTTTAAATCCTTTTCCCCTATTTCACCCATCCTCTCACTCCCCTCCCCCTTTCTGGCAAACCACCAGATTGTTCATTGTATCTATGAGTCTGTTTCTCTTCTGATATCTTTTTCCATTTGTTTTTTTTTTTTAGATTCTACATATAAGTGAAATCGTGCAATACTTGTCTTTCTCCATCTGACTTATTTCACTTCATGTTATATCCTCTAGGTCAATCCATGTTGTAGCCAATGGCAAGCTTTCATCCTTATTTTACTGCTGAGTAATATTCCATTGTGAGATATATAAATGTAGCCATCTATCTTTTTTAGTCATTCATCTATTGGCGGACACATACGTTGCTTCTGTATCTTGGCTATTGCAAATCATGCTGCAATGAACATTGGGGTGCATATATCTTTTGGAATTAGTGTTTTCATTTTCTTTGGATAAATACCTGGAAGTGGAATTGCTAGTTTGTATCACTGTTCCATTTTTAATTTTTTGAGGAAACTCCATACTGTTTTCCGTAGTAGTAGTACTAATTTACATTCCCAACAACAGTGCACAACAGTTCTCTTTTCTCCATGTTCATTCTCACCAACACTTATTATTAGGTTTTATTGTTTTGCCTTTTTTTTTTTTTTGACCGTGCCACACGGCGTGTGGGATCTTAATTCCCTGACCAGGGATTGAACCTGGGCCACGGCAGTGAAAGTGCTGAGTCCTAATCACTGGGCCACCAGGGAATTCCCTCTTTGTTGTCTTTTTGATGATAGCCATTCTGACAGGTGTGAGCTGATATCTCACTTTTTGATTTGCATTTCCCTGATGGTGACGTTGAGCATCTTTTTATATGCCTGCTTGTCATCTGTATGTCTTATTTGCAAAAATGTCTACTCAGGTCCTCTGCCCATTTTTTAATCAAATTATTTGTTTTTTTGATATTGAATTGTATGAATTCCTTATATATTTTGGATACTAGCCCCTTATCAGTCATATCATCTGCAATTATCTTCTCCCATTCAGTAGGTTGTCTTTAGTTTTGCTGATGGTTTTGCTCACTGTGCAAAAGCTTTTCAGTATAGTCCTATTTGTTTATTTTTGCTTTTGTTTCCCTTGCCTGAGGAGACATATCCAGAAAAATACTCCTAAGACTGATATCAAAGAGCATACTGTCTATATTTTCTCCCAGGAAAATATATGGTTTCAGGTCTTACATTTAAGTCTTCAATCCATTTTGAGTTTATTTTTGTATTGGTGTAAAAAAGTGGTCTAGTTTCATTCTTTTGTATGTAGCTGTCCAGTTTTCCCAACACCATTTATTGAAGAAACTCTCATTTCATCATTGCTTATTCTTGCCTCCTTTGTCATAGATTAATTGACTATATAAACATGGGTTTATTTCTGGGCTTTCTATTCTGTTCCACTGATCTATGTGTCTGTTTTTGTCCCAGTATTACACTATTTTGATTACTATAGTTTTGTGACATACTTTGAAATCAGGGAGTGTGATGCCTCCAGCTTTGTTTTTCTTTCTCAAGATTGCTTTGGCTATTTGGGGTCTTTTGTGGTCGCACACAAATTTTAGAATTATTTTGTTCTAGTTCTGTGATGCCATGGGTATTTTGATAAGGATTATATTGAATCTGTAGATTGCTTGGGGAGGTATGGAAATTTTAACAATATTCTTCCAGTCCATGAGCACAGTACATCTTTCCATTTATTTGTGTCACCAGATGAATTCAGTAAAGTTACAAGATATAAAATATACAGAAATCTGTTGTGTTTCAACACACTAATAATGAACTATCAGAAAGAGAAATTAAGAAAACAATCCTAATGCAGTTTTATGGGAAAGGCTGGTAACAGATGAGGTTGGACTTGGAGAGATGGACTTTGGCAGCCCCATGGACGCTCACTCCCCTCCTGGAGGCATCCTCATCTTCTAGATAACTTCCTTTACCACCTTAAAACTCTTCTCTCTCTTTTCAGGTAACGCCAACAAATCCATGTTAATATGTGAACAATCACATTTTAAGCTGTTACCTAGGAACATGTTTCTTCCAAGGGGTATATGCATTTTAAGGAAGAACTCTAGATCTTCTCACAATTTGTGTCCCAGACCAAAAGATCACCAAATGTCCTTTTTGACCTTAAGATTCTTAAACTTAGTTCAACAACACAACCTACAGGATGGTGGCCAAATAATCATTAGGGAAAAAAAAATTAACAGTGAACTTTAGTAAACAACATCATTTCGTGTTCTCATAGATGTGAAAGTATTTTGAAAGGAGAACAAAGCGCTATGCAAATGTAGGATATTATATTCCCCTCTCTGTATGCATACTCACTCCTTCATGCCATGGGTATTGAAAGATTCAATTTGGGACTGTATTTCTGGCCCTGGGTCTAGATATCATGGTCATAACAGCTGTCATATAAATGAGCCGCATAAAACAGGGTTGCTTGTATGAGATAAATACGGCCCGACTTTCTGAAAAGATCTGTCTGGATTAAACATTGGGTTGAAAGACTTTAATTATATCTGTGTTACTCTTCAATACCAAATAATATCACAATTCATCAACAGCCTTTTGTTCTTCCAATTTAAACATAAAATTGTATTTTGTCATTTTTGTCAGCTTATCTATCTGCTTCCTATCTGCTTCTGTCCTTCCCCTCCCCACCATCAATCATCAGGAGGTAAAAAATAAAAATAAAGCAAAATTCTCCTATTCAAAGAGCAAGACTCCAGACTAGAAGTATGTAGTCAAATAAAATTAATGGCTGGGTGAACAGTGATGCAGAAAGATTGTGTCAACCCATCAAGGTGGCCACAAAATCCTGAATGTCATATCCTGTTAGGATTAAGTCACAGGTCCTCATCTAGTATCGGAGAGTAGATCTTAAGATCTTACCTCCTCAAATCCCCAAACCAAAAAATCCCTCGCTGCACTAGGCTTCCCACCTTACATTTGTCGGAATTTCCACTGGGGAAGAAAGAGCAACAGAGCTACTCCCCTCAGGGTCCCTATTCATGCTCTCCCTCCTTTCCCCAGTCTGTTCAATTAGTTTGGAGATAAATAGCATCTCCTCCTCAGAATAAGATAGGGGACCTGTTATAACCTATCTGAGACCTTCCCAAGTTTCCCAGTCCATTAGGAAAGTAATACAGTATTAGCAGGGTGCCTAGTACTGAGCTTTTGCATAATAGGCACTAAATAAATATTTGTTTAATTGAACTGAATAGTCTAAGAGGCCACAGCCAAGCAGAGGCATGAGGAACCACGGGGGCCTGTTTGGATTCTACCTCTGATGAACATGGCTAATTTGTCCAAGACATTTTGTCTCCTGATAACTGGCTTTCCTAGACTGTCAAATAGTTTGTTGAGCAACCAGTCTGGTTCAAACTAAGGAAAATGTTCTACTAAATGACTAAAAAGGTGGGAGGGGGTATTGACTCTCAAAAGATGACTTAAACTGACAATCACTGTATTTCACCTCTATTTTCACAAGTGGTCACTTTGTATTTTCTTAAAAACTCCTGCTGGGCTTCCCTGGTGGCACAGTGGTTGAGAGTCCGCCTGCCGATGCAGGGGACATGGGTTCGTGCCCTGGTCTGGGAAGATCCCACATGCCGCGGAGCGGCTGGACCCGTGAGCCATGGCCGCTGAGCCTGCACGTCCGGAGCCTGTGCTCCGCAACGGGAGAGGCCACAACGGTGAGAGGTCTGCTGCTGCTGCTGCAAAAAAAAGCCGGGGCGTTGGGGGGGGGGGGAATCTGGGTGTGGTGAATTAAAAAAGAAAATTCAAGACACTATGGCCTGGAGGGAAGGACTTGTTTTGGAGTTAAAAAAAAACAAGATCTGAGAATTGGTTCATCTGCCTAGTAGGATCGTAAAGTACCACACCTTAAACATCATTCAAAAGTACCTGGCTTTTATTTACTTATCTTTAAAAGTCACAGAATAGACCTTCTAGGAAGGAGACATGGATTTGTTTTTCCCTACTCCCTGGAAACCACAGGGAACCACCAGCAAATCAAGGGTCAAAATTCAAACTATTTATATCAATAAACTAAACAAAGAGTTTTAGTATTAGAAACATCACAGAGGGCAGATTTCTAAAGAAGCTCTTACTATATATTTCTTTTAAATCGTTCCTTGGTTTCAGCAACCCTGCCTTTGAAATAGCTCATATTGATCCTCTCCTCTCCCTATTGCCCTAATCCAGGTTCCCATCAACTCTTTTCTAGATTATGACAATCACCTCTAAAGAGTCTCCCTGCTTCCAGGCTTGTTCCTGCATCCATCTTTCTTCTACAAGGATGTCACAAATCAAAATATAAAGTGCAAAACCAAACAAAGGTAAAAAAACAATGAATATATGTATATGTATAACTGAATCACTTTGCTGTACACCTGAAACTAACAACATTGTAAATCAATTGTACGCCAGTAAAATAAAACCAAAAAACAGAACAACAAAAAAACCAAACAAAGCTAAGTGATATATTGTTTAGGGATCTATACATAGGAGGTGAAGTAATTCTTCAAAAAAACAAGGGAATAATGAACACCAAGTATAGGGTAGTGGTAATCTCTTAGGAGAGGCAAGGAGATGACACAGGAAAGAAGTGTACAAGTAGAGCAATGGAGCTGGAAATGTTTTAGTTCTTAAGTTGGATAAAAATGTTTTACTTCTTCTATCAGATGACAAGTTCACAAGTATCCATTCTACTATTCTGATTCATAATTTATATATGTGATATATATTCTTTTTAAAGAATATTTAATAATTAAATATTATTAAATATTTAATAAAATATTTTAAAAATTAATAATTACATAATAAACTATTTTAAGTAAGGTGAGTTAGAGTCGTTTAAGGAAAGTGTTAAGTGAACATTGGTACAGATATTATGCATTATATATGGTGATAATGTGAAAGTGGTAGGAACATGACCAAAATTTAGGAAATATAGGCCTATGGAAAAAAAAAATCCATATTTCTTAACAGATCATAAAAAGGGCAGTCTGGCTCAAGTGTACTTTTCCAGCAATTTCCTCTCACTGCCTCCCTCCCAAATGTACCAAACAAACCATAATCTTTCATGTTTTGGGGCTCTTGCATGTGCTGTTTCCTCCTCCTGAACTCTTCACCTACCTCTCTCCGCTTGATGAATTCCTACCCATTCTGAAAGACCCAGCTTAGATGTTACCTTCCCCACAGCCTCCAGGCAGAGTTATTTCCCCTTTACCTTTCCAGAGTGTTCTGTTACCCATCCTCTGTTATTGCACTCATAAATTGTAGGCTTGTTTGTTGTTTACCAATCTCTCCATCTAAATGATAAGTTCCTTGAGGCCAAAACTTACTCAACTTTGCACCTTCAGTACCCAGGGCAGTGCACAGCATCCAGAAGGTGTTACTCCATAAGTAACTGAGGACTGATCTCAACAAAGAGCCAGAAGTACATCAGTAAGCCTTCCCCTGCTTGAGTTGCACTGTGACCTCCACCTCACTTAGACTGTCAAAGAATATAGCAATTTGAAGACTAATTCTACAGTCAAAGGGTGGTTAAAGACAAATAAGCCAATACACCGAGGAGAGAAAAGTTTACAGAGGCAGAAAGCCACTGAACCCAGAGTGTTCTCAAAGCAGGAAGCTGCACTAGAGAGGGACTGAGAAACTGTCATTTAAACACACACTGCTACTCTCCATGGGCAGGCAAGCATACAGAAATGACTGGAACCTTTTGTCATTAGCTCACAGAAGCTTCCAGAGCTTCAAAGTTTGAGGGAGACTGACAATGGGGTAGGGGATTGGCAGAGGAATATAACAGACGAAAAGGAGAAGAAACTTGGTCTTACTACCAATTCAGTGAATATCCACCCACCATGGCAACTCAGAATGAGGAGAAGTTGGCATGAGCTGTAGCCACATCAGGACCACTGACCTCTGAAGCAGGCATTCAGAGAACAATGATGCCTGCATTATTAGACTATGATGAATAGAGCTGGGTTTAGGTAAAAACAGTATATTAAGGGCAGCTTGTCTTGAAAGCCTTTCCATTTTCCTTCACCATTCATTCAACAATGATTTACTGAGCACAATTATTTCACAGGCATGGTACAAGGTGCTATGAGATCTTGAAGATGATTAAGATTTAGTCTTTCCTTCAATGAATTAACAGCCTACAGGGGGGCAAAGGTGACATCTGTACAAATAATTACAATATAGTTTAGAATTAATAATTATCCTATGTGGAGTATAAACCAAGAAATGTGGAAACACAGAGGAGAGGAAGCTTAAGTCTCAATTTAAAGATACTGACAAGGAAGGAATAACTAAAGGAGGTGACATATCATTTGAATACTGAAGAAGGAGTGGAATTTTAACAGATATGGACAGAATTGAGTTGTTCAAGAAGAAAGGAAAATGTGAGCATGGAGTAAATTCTGAGAATCTAGTGTACCCTTTTCATTCTGAAAGAATTAGTCCAGAAAGCTTTGAGACTGTCCCAAATAACAAATACTCCTAAGGCATATAATACCTCTTTATAACACTTAAGAGAATTAGGTCACAACAGAGAAAAATAAAGGGCATATACCAGCCCCACAATTGTACACCATAGCCAAAATTATATACTGCTAAATGATGTGAGCTTTCAGCATTGAATGCAATAAGAGATAATACAAATGTGGAATTGGTTTTTTCAACTTATTTTGAAAAGGGCCTTGGGGGTGTGGGATTGGACTAATCATAATTCATGGTCCATGATACTACTCTTCCTTGGCTAATGCATGAAAACCTTTATTTAATTGCTTGTTAGTTGGGTAGTTATTTTTAATAATGTAGCAATTTCTGATTTTGGCAAAAATAACAGGGTAACTGGTACTGGACTTATGCTCCCACTGTAAACAACTAGAAAGTTGAACAAAATATAGGGAAAACCCCCCAAGCTTTCAGATACTGGAAGACAAGCAGTTCAGTTAAGTGATCCCTGAGGAAAGGCAATCAAATAAAATGGTCCTATGCTCACTCTGGCTTTCTACGTGCATGTACTTTCCAGACCATACCACAAGGTAGAGGAACCCAAACAGAGTACAGAAGTTGAGGAGACAGAAATCAGAAAGACAGCAAAATCCAGACATAGAACAATGCAAAATGACAATTTCCAGCATCCATTTAAAAAATACTATACATGAGAAGAAACAAGAAAATGTGACCTATGACCAGGAGAAAAGTTGTTGAAAATAGAATAATAATTTCTTGTCAAAAATAACATAAGCCAGAAGAAATATCTTGTGATATTTCTAACACACTGAAAAGCAAAACATGCTTGAAAGTGCTGAAAGTAAAATGCTGTCAACGTAGAATTCTATATCTACCAGAAATATCTTTCTAAAATGAAGGCTATGGCCATTACGGAGTAACAGGGACTGGGTTTGCCCTCCTGTATTAAACCACTTTAAAAAACAGGCAAAATATATGAGCCAATGATTTTTAGACAGTGAACAATAGTCAGTGCAGGACAATGACCATTGAGAAAGACTAAACAAACCAGGTTAAGTTCTGTGATCACTCCAGAGATTCATTCCAGGCCACATTACAGGCAGGAAAAACTCAGAGTCTGGTGGGATGAGACCTCAAACAATGTGCCCAACATGAACACAAAAATACTGAGGAAAGAAATGGAAGGTATTTTAAAATCAAAATTAAACTGCTAAGACTGAAAACTATAATATATGAAATGAAAAATTACTGGATGGGATTAACCGCAGTCTAGGTACTTCAGAAGAAAGCATTAGTTAATTTGAGGACATAGAAGTATCCAAAATAAAATACACACAGAAAAAAAAGACTGAAGAAAAAATTAACAGAGCGTTAATAATCTTTGAGACAATATCAAATTACCTAAAATATATACAATTGCAATTCCAGAAGCAGATGAGAGACATGGGGGTGACCAAAAAAATTATTTTGAAGAAATAATGTCTGAAATTTCAGAGGGAAAAAAGAAACATCACATGAGACAAATAGAACACAGAGACCAAGATGGTAGATTTAAGTCCAACAATGACAATAATAAAAATAATTGGTAAAAACAGTCCAATTAAAAAGCAACACTGTCACACTTGATAGAAAAACAACCCCCAGCTATTTTCTGTCTGCAAGAAATGCACTTTAAATGTAAAAATATAGACAAGTTAAATTTGACAGTTGAAATAAGATATACCATGCCAACACCAAGCAAAGGAAAGCTGGAATAGAGATATAAATATCAGATGAAGTCCATTTCAGTAAAAGGAATATTATGAGGGGTAAGAAAGGAAATTTCACAATAATAAAGGAATCAATTCATTAAGTGAACATAAAAATTCTAAATGAATATGAAACTTAAAAAAGGGCTTTGAATATACAATGCAAAAACTGACAGAACTAAAAGAAATAGACAAATCTATAATTTTTCAATACTGCACTCTCAATAATTGATAGAAATGACAGGCAGACACAAAATCAGGGAGAACACAGAAGATCTGAACTGCACCATTAAACAAGTTGCTCTAGTCAATAATTATAGAACAGGGCCTTCCCTGGTGGTGCAGTGGTTGAGAATCTGCCTGCTAATGCAGGGGACACAGGTTCAAGCCCTGGTCTAGGAGGATCCCACATGCCGCAGAGCAACTAGGCCCATGAGCCACAACTACTGAGCCTGCGCGTCTGGAGCCTGTGCTCCACAACAAGAGAGGCCGCGATAGTGAGAGGCCCGCGCACCGCGATGAAGAGTGGCCCCCGCTTGCCACAACTAGAGAAAGCCCTTGCACGGAAACGAAGACCCAACACAGCAAAAATAAATAAATTAATTAATAAACTCCTACCCCCAACATCCTCTAAAAAAAAAAAAAAAAAAGTAATAGTCTCCTCAGCTGTAAACCAGGGACAATAAAAAAAATAAAAAAATAATTATAGAACAACTCATATTCACTAAGCCATGAGCTATCTATCCTACCATACAGAAATTACCCTTATCAAGAAAAAAAGAGAAAGGACATTACTACTGATCCTACAGACATTCAAATGATAATAAAAGAATATTATGAATAATTTTATGCAAATACATTTCAAAACTAAAATGAAATAGGAACATTCGTTGAAAGACACAACAACCAAAGCTCACTTAAGAATAAATAGATAACCTGAATGGCCCTATATCTAATTAAAAATTGAATTTGTAGTTAAGAATGTTCTCACAAAGAAAATTCCAAGCCCAGATGACTTCTCTGGTGAATTCTACAAAGATTTAAGGAAGAAATAATGCCAATTCTACACAAACTCTTCCAGAAATCCCAGGTGTGAAAATTCTTTCCAACTCATTCCATAAAGTTATAAGAAAAAAAAGAGAAAAAAAAGACCAATATTCCTCAAGAAACAAATGCAAAAATTTTTTAAATATTAGCAAAACAAATCCAACCATAGTTCAACCATATATAAAAAGGATAATATGTCATGAATAAGTAGAGTTTATCCCAGGCCAAAGGAACAATACAAATGGAAAAGTATGTATCCTACACCACATACAAAAATCATCTCAAGATGAATTAAGGGTTTAAATACAAAAAAGAAAACTTTAAAATTCATGGTAGAAAATAAAAGAAAATGATTTAGACCTCAAACAGGGAAAGATTTCTTGTATAAGACAGTTTCTTAAAAAGCATCTGCTACAAACATTGATAAATTATATTAAAATTAGTATATATTATTCATCAAAAGATACCTTCAAGAAAATGAAGAGTAAAGTAAAATGGAGATAAGATATTTGCAATACACATATAATTAGTCTCAAAAATATAAAAAGAGTTTCTACCAATCAATAAGAAAAAACACATAAAATTAGAAAAAATAACAAAAGAAACCTTAAAACATTTGCCAGGAGCAGAAACACATACAGCCAGTAAACATATGAGGAAATGTTCAGTATCATTAGTAAATAAAACCAAACTCACACTCACTAAGCCATGAGACAGTTTATTATCTTACACAGCAAGAAAGTCATGTGTAGTGTGGGCCTCAGGCAGAGAACACACAAGTTCAACTTCCCTTCTCTGTGCTCTCCAGGTGCCTCCCTCCTCCTTACTTCTACTCCATCCTTCCCATAAGAAAAGATACTCTTTCTTCCACATGACTCTTTTTAGGAGCAAGAAAATCTTTGTTCCCTTTATATCTTATTGGCCAGGATTGAGTCATTTGCCCCTTCCTGATCAGATTGCTAGAAGGGGAGTGAGAGTACCATGCTTGGTTTAGACTTATGACTCAAGGAGTTGTGGCGTCAACAGCACATCCCCTACACAAGGAACTGCAAAGAGTTATATATGGCTGTAGCATAGCACAAACAGAATGAGGTAGTGAATGACAATAGTTGAGGCACTGGAAGCTAAAGGAGAGAGAGACTGTTTCCAGAAGGACCGTGGTCAAAAGTATCAAACACTACAGAGAGGTTACTTGAAGGAACTTGTCAAAGTGCCCATTAAAATTACTTTCGGGAGATTACTGGGGCTCTGAGGGGGTAGTTTTAGGCATGATGGGTGAAGTCAGGTTTTAGAGGCTTGAAGACTAAGTGAGAGATGAAGATGGAAAGATCACAAGTGTAGATATTCTTACAAGAAGTTAGATGGTAAACGGGGAGAGACAAGGGGTTGACAGCAACACCCTGGTTACCAAATGCTCTGAGAGAGGAATCACTCAACCTGGGCTGGTCCTAGTTAATAATATGGTATTGCATATTTGAACATTGGTAAGAGTAAATCTTAAACGTTCTCATCACAAGAAAAAAAAATTTGTAATATGTATGGTGACAAATGTTAACTAGACTAATTGTGTTGATCATTTTGCAATGTATACAAATATTGAATCATTACGTTGTATACCTGAAACAAACATAATGCTATGTGTCGATTACACCTTAAGTTTAAAATTCTTTTAAAATATAGAAAATAAATTTTATAATAAAGGAAGAAAGAAAAAGACCCCGAAACAACAGACCTCAGGGCAAGAGACCCCTGGAGCCAAGCGGGGCCACAATCTCTTGCTTGACACCATCCTTCCCACCCCCCACCCCCCATTATGGTCCTGCCTGGCTCTGTGACAGCAGAGTTATCCACAGCTTCTAGAACGGAGCCTGGGAGGTACTCGATGATGACTGTTAACTACTTTCTTGGCTTAAAAGTGATTATGGAGACAGAGGGGCTTTCCTATTCCTGTCAGCATGGTCAGGTCTTCATTCGTGGACCAGGTCCAGTTCTGAGAGCCACAGCTGAGAAGAGAAGCAGGGCACATGGCCAGGGCACACAAAGGAGACCATGATTAAAGGGTTGGAAAAGAGAGCCTGTGAGGCAGGTTTTAAGGAACTGGATTTTTTCCTGGAAAAAAAGAGGCTAGAGGATGACTCAATTGTCATCTTAAGTGTCTGAGGGGTAATTATGATGGGAGTGATACCCAGCTTCTCTCCATCCCAAACCCACCCGAGGAGCCATATTTATCCTGTGGCAGGAGGGAGGCAGCCGAACAATACGGAGCATTTTACTTTAGTAAAAAATGACGTTCATAGAAGCCTCCATCTGCCTCAGGCCATCACGAGGGTCAGGCTAGACTTTCTGTCTAAAACTCAAAAAATAAACTGGGTGACTGCTTGAATTTTTCTCCAACTTTAATTCTTAATGTCCTCCTCTACCATATTCTCTTTTATTTCTGTAGGCTTATCAGAACAAAGTTAGCAAAAGCTTTCTCCAATGAGGAAACATGGTATGAATCACTTAAAATTCTCTTTAGCGGCATCTATCCTTGAAGTAACCACAGTAAAAAATGTATGTATACTCTTTCTAAGCAGACAATTAGAACACAGCTGGGAAATTATTTAAGATTTTTTTTTCCCCTCAAGTTAGTGTCTTACCAGTCAAATTGCTATGGGTATAGTTTGCTCAACAGACTCGAGAATCATCTGGAGGTCTAACTCAAGCACAGGGCTTATAAAAAATATTCCCTAGATCATCCATTCTTAGTTGCTTTTATTTAAAGATAACGGCAGGGGTTTCCCAGGTGGCGCAGTGGGTAAGAGTCCGCCTGCCAATGCAGGGGACACAGGTTCTGGCCCTGGTCCAGGAGGATCCCACACGCCGCAGAGCAACAAAGCCCCAGTGCCACAGCTACGGAAGCCCGCGCGCCTAGAGCCGGTGCTCCGCAACAAGAGAAGGCACGGCAATGAGAAGCCGGCGCACCGCAACGAAGAGTAGCCCCCGCTCGCCGCAACTAGAGAAAGCCGGTGTGCAGCAACGAAGACCCAATGCAGCCAAAAATAAAAAGTAAATTAAAAAAAAAAAAGATAATGGCAGGTTTTCATGTCTCTGCTTCTTGTGAATTCTGTGTCTATACAGAGGAGCTGGAGGAATTTCTCAGGGTGTCAAAACTACTGAATGACACTTGGTACAATAAATTAGAAAACAGACTCTGGTCAATAAACAGCAGAGTAACAATAGCTACCCTTTGTGTGAGGCTAGTGGGTGCCATGTGCTTTTCCTGTTAATCGGCATAACGGCCCTGCGAGGGAGGTATCAGTATCCTCATCTGACAGATCAGAACACAGACTCAGAGAGACTTGCTCAAGGTCATGTAGCTAGCAAGTGGTGACACCAGATTCAAATCCAAGTCTGCCTGACTCCGCAGTCTGTTGTTTTCATGCTGCTGCCCTGCTCCTGGTGTAGGAATTTGCTGATTGGACGGGCTAGCCTCTAACATAGGACCATGCAATTTAAGAGGTTGTTTGGGTCCATCTCCTGATTTCATTATTTTGCTGAGAGAGCTCATTAGCTCCCAAGGTCGATGAAATCAATAGTTGACAGGGACATCGTAATTAAACAGCTTCACCACCTTTCTGCAGTTCCATTTGCCATCCTATCCATGAAATAATCTGTTGAATTTTTTTTGGCCTGCAACTTTTAAAAACATTTTATTTTTTTATTGAGGTAAAATTGGTATATAACATGGTATAAGTTTTGGGTGTACAACATTATATAATTCGATATCTGTATACACTACAAAGTGATTACCGCCAAAGGTCAAGTTACCATCCATCACCATACAACTGACCCTGCAACTTAAAGTCTTCAGAGCTATGGCTTCTTAATTCCCATGGGTAAGCACAGTCCTTCCTCAAGATTCTTTAGGTAGTCCTGGCTCTAAAGTAGTGCTCCTACTACTGGACCTTCTACAATAGCACCTGGGCTATTGGCTAAAAACATAAATTCCTGGGCCTTACCATTGATCTACTGAATCAAAATCTCTGGGGGTAACCTAAATATTTAACAAGTATTTAATCTAAAGATTTAACAAATATTTATACATGCTAAAATTTGAGATGTATTGCTCCTAAAGCAATGTGTTTCTTAACCATGGGTGCACATTGTAATCACCTGGGGAATTTATGTCTGTGTTCCCCTTCCAGAGATTCTGATTTGTCTGGGGTGTGGCCATGGGCAGATTTTTTAAGAGCTCCCCAGGGAATTCTTAGATACAAGCAAGACTGAGAATGACTTTCCTAGTCCTAGAACACTGCTTTGCAAACATAAGCACGCATCAGGATCACCTGGAGGGCTTGTTAAAGCACAGATTGCCGGGCCCTACCCCTCAGAATTTGATTCAGTAGATCTGGAGTAGGACCTGATAATTTGCATTTTTAACAAACTCCCAGGTGATGCTGTTTCAGGGACCACATATTGGGAGCCACTGGTTTAGAGATTCTTGGATATTAGCACGTATCACTGCTAGATTTTAAATAAGTAAGAAAAAATCTCTTTGCTGCTTTGAAATCCTCAGGGACACCTTGTACTTTCCAGTCCTAATTTAAATAATTTTTCAAATGTTTGGTTCACCAAGATCAAGTCAGCCTTGTAAATAGAAGAATTACTAACCTATTTTTCCCAAGGAGATTTAGATATTGGAGGGACTGAAAGCAACATTTACCTGGAATAAATAATTAGATTTCTTAGGCAAATTGCCCCTTGCAAAGCTAGAAGAAAGCTGATGACTGGAGATCCATGAAAGTATAGGTCACTTCCAATATCAAGATATGTACTAGAGCAATAAAATAGTATGGAAAATCAAACGTTTTGCACAAGCACTTGAATAAATCTTGGCCTTGTCATTATTGGCTCTGTTTCCATTCCTGCTATTGCTAGAGAAGATGGGTGCAGTAACCAATTCCTTCAGGACTAGGGATCACTAGGGAGGACAGGGTCACTTTGAATGGCCTGACGGGCTCTGCACTGTGCAACTCTGGGGCATTGTTCATGTGGACTTTGGTGTGAATCATACCCTCTGCAGTTGTGCTACATGGCACACCTGGGAGAGGGCTACACACTTTCTGGAGTTATAGAAATCTTATCTCTCCCTAGGAACTGTTATACACATGCCCAGAGGTCAAAGTTCAGTCCACTGCTCCACCCTGACCACACCTGCTTCTCCTGCTTCCAGGCACTGGCTCTGAGTGACCCACCAGGGGAGGGATGGGGAAAACAAGAAATTCCCACGGTATCTGTTCACACACATAGAGAGAGACGTGGGAAACCTAGCTGGGGAAACCTTGAGAGCCCAGGGCAGCACAGAAAGGAGGTCTCTGAGTGAGGTGTAGACCTTGAGCACACAGGGCCTGAGTATATGCCTGTGAACCGCAGATCCTTTTCAGAACTGTGGATAACAGTTAGATCTTGCCCCTCAGCCAGGTTCCTTTATTTTCCCTACTGCCTCCTGCACCCTAGAGCAACCATATTCTATTCAACTCAGTCTGGAGAAGTTCCAGTTCTAAACATTTTTCTCTCAGCCTGGAGGTCTGCCCTGGCTTTAGCTCTAGAAACGTGGTTATTCTAAACTGCAGTCTGAAGGACCATCAGGATGTTGCCCCTCCAACGGCCCACTCAGGCATCTACTCTGGCTCTTTCTAGGACATCTAGCATCACCCATCCCCCTCAAATAGAAGTAGCTTCTGCAGCTGAGGACCTAAGCTAGGAGGTGGGGAGCGAGGCCAATGGGGACAATTCAAGGGAATTGAATCCGATTTGGATTCCTTTTATTTCTTTTTCTTCTCTGATTGCTGTGGCTAAAACTTCCAAAACTATGTTGAATAATAGTGGCGAGAGTGGACATCCTTGTCTTATTCCTGATCTTAGTGGAAATGGTATCAGTTTTTCACCATTGAGAACAATGTTGGCTGTGGGTTTGTCATATATGGCCTTTATTATGTAGAGGTAGGTTCCTTCTTTGCCTACTTTCTGGATAGTTTTTATCATAAATGGGTGTTGAATTTTGTTGAAACATTTTTCTACATCTATTGAGATTATCGTATGGTTTTTATCCTTCAATTTGTTAAGATGGTGTATCACATTGATTGATTAGCGTATACTGAAGAATCCTTGCATTCCTGGGATAAACCCCACTTGATCATGGTGTATGATCCTTTTAATGTGCTGTTGGATTCTGTTTGCAAGTATTTTGTTGAGGATTTTTGCATCTATGTTCATCAGTGATATTGGCCTGTAGTTTTCATTCTTTGTGACATCTTTGTCTGGTTTTAGTATCAGGGAGATGGTGGCCTCGTAGAGTGAGTTTGGGAGTGTTCCTCCCTCTGCTATATTTTGGAAGAGTTTTAGAAGGATAGGTGTTAGCTCATCTCTAAATTTTGATAGAATTCGCCTGTGAAGCCATCTGGTCCTGGGCTTTTGTTTGGTGGAAGATTTTTAATCACAGTCTCAATTTCAGTGCTTGTAATTGATCTGTTCACATTTTCTCTTTCTTCCTGGTTCAGTTTCAGAAGGTTGTGCATTTCTAAGAATTTGTCCATTTCTTCCAGGTTGTCCATTTTATTGGCATAGAGTTGCTTGTAGTAATCTCTCATGATCCTCTGTATTTCTGCAGTGTCCGTTATTTCTTCTCCTTTTTCGTTTCCAATTCTGTTGATTTGACTCTTCTCCCTTTTTTTCTTGATGAGTCTGGCTAATGGTTTATCAATTTTGTTTATCTTCTCAAAGAACCAGCTTTTAGTTTATTGATCTTTGCTATTGTTTCCTTCATTTCTTTTTCATTTATTTCTGATCTGATCTTTATCATTTCTTTCCTTCTGCTAACTTTGGGGTTTTTTTCTTCTTCTTTCTCTAATTGCTTTAGGTGTAAGGTTAGATTGTTTATTTGAGATGTTTCTTGTTTCTTGAGGTGGGATTTTATAGCTATAAAACTCCCTCTTAGAACTGCTTTTACTGCATTGCATAGGTTTTGGGCCATCATGTTTTCACTGTCATTTAGTTCTAGGTATGTTTTGATTTCCTCTTTGATTTCTTCAGTGATCTCTTGGTTATATAGTAGCATATTGTTTAGCCTCCATGTGTATTTTTTACAGTTTTTTTTCCTGTAATTGATATCTAGTCTCATAGCATTGTGGTTAGAAAAGATACTTGATACAATATCCATTTTCTTATATTTACCAAGGCTTGATTTGTGACCCAAGACATGATCTATCTTGGAGAATGTTCCATAAGCACTTGAGAAGAAAGTGTATTCTGTTGTTTTTGGATAGAAAGTCCTATAAATATCAATTAAGTTCATCTTGTTTAATGTATCATTTAAAACTTATGTTTCCTTATTTATTTTCATTTTGGTTGATCTGTCCATTGGTGAAAGTGGATGTTAAAGTCTCCTACTATGATTATGTTACTGTCGATTTCCCCTTTTATGGCTGTTAGCATTTGCCTTATGTATTGAGGTGCTCCTATGCTGGGTGTATAAATATTTACAATTGTTATATCTTCTTCTTGGATTGATCTCTTGATCATTATGCAGTGTCCTTCTTTGTCTCTTGTAATATTCTTTATTTTAAAGTCTATTTTGTCTGATATGAGAATTGCTACTCCAGCTTTCTTCTGATTTCCATTTGCATGAAATATCTTTTCCCATCCCCTCACTTTCAGTCTGTATGTGTCCTGAGGTCTGAAGTGGGTCTCTTGTAGACAGCATATATATGGGTCTTGTTTTTGTATCCATTCAGGCAGTCTGTGTCTTTTGGTTGGAGCATTTAATCCATTTACATTTAACATAATTATTGATATGTATGTTCCTATTACCCTTTTCTTAATTGTTTTGGGTTTGTTATTGTAGGTCTTTTCCTTCTCTTGTGTTGCCTGCCTAGAGAAGTTCCTGTAGCATTTGTTGTAAAGCTGGTTTCATGGTGCTGAATTCCCTTAGATTTTGCTTATCTGTAAAGGTTTTAATTTCTCCATCGAATCTGAATGAGATCCTTGCTGGGTAGAATAATCTTGGTTGTACATTATTCCCTTTCAACACTTTAAATATGTCCTGCCACTCCCTTCTGGCTTGCAGAGTTTCTGCTGAAAGATCAGCTGTCAACCTTATGGGGATTCTCCTGTATGTTATTTGTTGCTTTTCCTTTGCTGCTTTTAATATTTTTTCTTTGTATTTAATTTTTGATAGTTTGATTAATACATGTTTTGGTGTGTTTCTCCTTGGATTTATCCTGTATAGGACTCTCTGCGCTTCCTGGACTTGATTGTCTATTTCCTTTCCCATATTAGGGAAGTTTTCAACTATAATCTCTTCAAATATTTTCTCAGTCCCTTTCTTTTTCTCTTCTTCTTCTGGGACCCCTATAATTCAAATGTTGGTGCATTTAATGTTGTCCCAGAGGTCTCTGAGACTGTCCTCAATTCTTTTCATTATTTTTTCTTTATTCTGCTCTGCAGTAGTTATTTCCAGTACTTTATCTTCCAGGTCACTTATCTGTTCTTCTGCCTCAGTTATTCTGCTATTGATTCCTTCTAGATAATTTTTAGTTTCATTTATTGTGTTGTTCATCATTGTTTGTTTGCTCTTTAGTAGTTCTAGGTCCTTGTTAACCGTTTCTTGTATTTTCTCCATTCTGTTTCCAAGATTTTGAATCATCTTTACTATCATTACTCTAAATTCTTTTTCGTGTAGACTGCCTGTTTCCTCTTCATTTGTTTGGTCTGGTGGATTTTTACCTTGCTCCTTCATCTGCTGTGTATTTCTCTGTCTTCTCATTTTGCTTAACTTATTGTGTCTTGGGTCTCCTTTTTGCAGGCTGCAGGCTCATAGTTCCCGTTGTTTTTGGTGTCTGTCCCCAGTGGCTAAGGTTGGTCCAGTGGGTTGTGTAGGCTTCCTGGTGGAGGGGACTAGTGCCTGTGTTCTGGTGGGTGGGACTGGATCTTGTCTTTCTGGTGAGCAGGGTCACGTCCAGTGGTGTGTTTTGGGGTGTCTGTAAACTTAGTATGATTTTAGGCAGCCTCTCTGCTAGTGGGTGGGGTTGTGTTCTTGTCTTGCTAGTTGTTTGTCATAGGATGTCCAGCACTATTGCTTGCTGGTCATTGAGTGGAGCTGGGTCTTAGCATTGAGCTGGAGATCTCTGGGAGAGCTCTCGCCGATTGATGTTACGTGGGGCAAGGAAGTCTCTGGTGGTCCAATGTCCTGAACTCGGCTCTCCCACCTCAGAAGCTCAAGCCTGACAGCCGGCTGGAGCACCAAGACCCTGTCAGCTACACAGCTGTTGGAGGACAGTTGCCTTGAATAAGTTTGATCAGGCTTATTCTGCTGCTGGTAACATCTTATTTTTGAATCTGTGTGCTGGTTACATGACTATACTTAGCGTCCACTGCTAGCTGGCTGGGAGCTCAGCTTTGCATCCTCATTCCAGGATCCAGGCTGCTGAAGCTGCCACAAAATGGAACATTACCTATATTATGGAACCATTGACCGAAACTGCCCACTTTGGCCAGGCACGATAATAACCACTTGCCTGAGTTATCTCATAACAGGAGGTCGCGATAAAGAATGAGGTTCTGCCACCAAAAAATAACCAGGAGAGTTCGGGAGGGGCCAAAAAACAGGATTAGTGTCCTTTTAAGCAGAGACACCAGACAGCTTGGTAACTTGCTCCCCCCAGTGCACAGACTGAATAAATGCCACATGAAGACAAGCAAGAAGGAGCTGTCTGCTAAGCCAGGAAGAGAGCTCCAGCCAGCAACCAAATTGACTTGAACCTTGATCTTGGACTATTAGCCTCCAAAATTATGAAACAATAAACGTCTGTTGTTCAAGCCACCTGTCTATGATATTTTGTTATGGCAGCCTGAGCAGACTAAGATACCCATTCTTTCTCTTCTCCCCTCACTTAACTCAAGTTCCTTCACAGGAGGGCCTGGGTTAGGTCAAGATCCCTCATCTTCCATCATTGTGGCTTCTCTCACCATTTCCACACTGGACTGTAAACACCTGAGGGCAGGGACTGACTTGCATTTATTTCCATAACTCCCCAGCATTTAGCAGATTATTCCCCTGCAGTAATACGTGAGAGACCAGGCAGGATGCACAGAGGAGGCAGATGCCTGCAGTAGGTGCAGAAGGAAGATGCCTAAGCTGTCTTGTTATTTCACCTTTTCCTTTTAGTGGTGTGTCAAGAAAGCATTTACTCCCATTGTTATGACTGCATGTGAACATATTGAGGCCAGGAATGGCCATCAGAGATGCTGGAGTAAAAACAGAGTGAACCATGGTCATTATGTCAAATGTGGAAGACAGAGAACTGCATCATCTGCCCAGTGCAGGCACCTCTTTCCAGGCTTGGCTGGGAATCGCAGACAGCTTGAGGTGCAGGAGATGGTGTGTGGGGTGGACTTCTAGAAGCACTGGAAATCTTACATTGGTGAGTCCCTGGCATATAATTAGGAAGATCTATCCAATCCTTATTAGGGGAGATATTCAAAATATCTGACATCTGGTAGGGCAGTTGTAAACAACCAGTGCAGCTGTATTGGTACACAGCAGCTGCTCATCAGCCCAGTAGTGAGCTAAACTCTGTTTCCACTTTCCACATTTGCTTCACATACAAAAGTCACATTTGTGGGCACAGCTAGGTCAGGGCAGTTAAAATCCAGCCTGTATAATTCACCAGAAGAGCATGTGTGCTGCCATGAGAGTTACCCAGAGAACTAAGTCACTCAAGGGCACAGGGGCAGGAGACCCCGTTCTAGATCAGACACCCATCTAGCTCATGCAAATGTTTTTCTTTTTTAAATATTGATTTTGTTTATATATTTGGTTGTGCCGGGTCTTGGTTGCGGCAGGTGGGCTCCTTAGTTGCATCATGCGTGTGGGATCTAGTTCCCTGACCAGGGATTGAACCCGGGCCTCCTGCATTGGGAGCACAGAGTCTTAACCACTATGCCACCAAGGAGGTCCCCATGCAAATGTTTTTAATTTAAACCAAATACCAAGGAACCAAAAATAATGCCCACAGTGATCCTTGCCAAACACAAATATATTAAATGTACAAATTGGCATCCTGTTTTCATGAGTACTTCATCTTCTTCACTGCAAAGTTTCAAATATTGCAAGGAATAGATTTAGAGAGACAAAATGTAGAAAACAAACCAAATATAAGATTTTTCTTATACTCTAGGAATTATGTAATGTGAAAAAGTTATTTCTAGTAGGTCCTGGCATAAATTCCATAAGATGAGAAACAGTGACAAGGGGAGTAGATGTAACCAAATGTTAGGCTCCGGTCTAAACTGTTCAGGCCATATACAATTCCTGCACACACTGGAGGCACATACTTCGAGAGGAAACTCCCGCATTTGGAATGCATCTATGCGATATGGCAAAGCAGAATTTCTTGAATTCTAGAAAAGGATTTTATATGTAAGTATTCACTTCAGCCACAATAGCACCTCCATTGTTCAAAGGCCATTTATGTAATGAATTTAGTTATTTAGAACCCAGCTGGGAATCTGGAAAAATTTCCAGAGGCCTTGTAGTGATTAAGGCATATAAGTCCATGCATTAAACGCCATTCATTTTACTTCCTAGGAGAAACCCACATTATTCAAGACCTCTACACAATTTTCTAAGAGGCTTGGATATTTGGTATTGGAATATGGCAGAGGCTGCTAGTGGTTGGCCCCGGCATCCATTCTTCCATTTCTACTTAGTATCAGAAACTCAAGTTTGTTCAGGGGAAGTCATGCGGCCAGGTAAAAACTATATTTACAGCTATAAAGGTGATAAACTTTTGACCAATGGAAGACAAGCAGAAATGTTATTTTATAGGCCGCTCAGGAAGTATCCCACAAAGTGGGACCCAGCCCTTCTGTCTTCCCACCTTCCAATCTGCTGGCTGCCTTGCTATGATGATTCTAGGAGTCTTCTTGGACTGTGACTATGAGGACTATGGCCTAAAGATGTTGCAGTGGAGATCTAGAAGGAGACTGAATCCCCAAGAAATTCAAGATGTGTCCTACTCATCTTGGACTGCCTATCTCTGGTTTCTTACACATGAGACAGAAATAAGCTACTATCTTGTTTTAGCTGCTATTACTTTTGTTCTAAATGTTATATGCATCCAAGTTTATTCTAATAAATATGTTCAACATAAATCAAAAGTAATAAATTGGGCTTCCCTGGTGGCGCAGTGGTTGAGAGTTCGCCGGCCGATGCAGGGGACACGGGTTCGTGCCTCGGTCCGGGAAGATCCCACATGCCGCGGAGCGGCTGGGCCCGTGAGCCATGGCCACTGAGCCTGCGCATCCGGAGCCTGTGCTCCGCAGCGGGAGAGGCCACAACGGTGAGAGGCCCGCGTACCGCAAAACAAAAACAAAAACAAAAGTAATAAATTATTAGTTTTGTGGTTACTAGAAGCAGATACATGAAACCTGGAAAAAGGGATGTCTGACACCCCTAACAAGACACCAAAAAAAAAAAGAAAAGAAACCCAGAAAACACAAACAACTAAACCTGTAGTAGGTTTTCCTGTAAATACTTTTAAAGTAAAGCATTCTAGTCACACCTATTGAGATAAATTGTCCCAGACCTCTTAGGTAGGCTCCAAGGGTATCAATATGCTACAGAAAATTAGAATCATCTGAATTCATGTGTAATTATGCTTGGAGTCATCAAGAATAAATTATGTTTGGTTTAAGAGATAGGAAACATCATAGAAATATTTTAATCCAAATACTTTCGTTTTTTAAAGAAAATTTGCTCACAAAAGAGCATGCAAAAAGAGCAAGTTTTCTGGAAATTCTGTGATATGGAATAGTACATTTTTCCAGGTTGCAAAATAAATGAGTTTTCACCAGATATGGTTCTGTTGTTTTTAATGTGCTGATTTTATGTAAGAATAATTTTCTCAAAGTATCTCTATACTTAAGTATTGTATTCATTTTGTTTGGTCAGCATGCCAACTAGGTATACATTTTTGCCACAAAATAAAAAAGTTAAAAGAAAACCACAAAATAATATCTTGAGCCTTGAAAGCAACAAAATAAATGTTATGCCCTTCCTGCTCTCTTTATTTCCTGGAAAGTTTTAGTTCTTCTGTTCAAATCATGTGAAAATTCTCACCTGAGCAATGCTTTACACAGATGAGTGGAGAAAGAGCCAGCTTTTTCTGGCAAAGATCAGAAGTAGGCCTAAAGGCAATTTGATCTTTAAGCTAAAACCTGATAAATGAGAAACATATTGCAAATGGGAAATCAACCGAGAACTTGCTAGCTATTTGCCATTCTCCAAACAGAGCTAAAGATAACAATGGCATAAACAGTGCAAGCAAAATGTTAAAGAACAAAAGCATTCGTGCATAAAATCCCTTACTAGTGCCTTCATTCACATAGAGTAACAGGAACTCTCCCCTCTAATGCTTTACCTTCCAGGAGATAGATGCCCACACCACACGTTCCCTCACAATCCCCAGCTTCCAGGCTTCTTCAGTTCTTTTACCAATTATTACATTTTTTTCCCCACAAAAGTTTTCAGCACTGTGAAGGCAAAGGCTGTTCTTATGCAGTTATATCCCTGTTACCTGCCTACATAGAGCCTGGCAGATCATAGGTCCTCATTTAGGTGTTGGATGGATAGATGAATGGACGATGGAGAAAAAGAAATTTGGAGGAAGGTATGATTAGGTCCATAGGCCAGGGACATATTTTAACCAGAAAAAATCCTTAATTCCCACTCCCTCCAACCTATCTTTGACTCTCTGAAAACATAAGGGCTCCAGAGGAAGAAAGGGAGAGAAAATGTAAAGAGGAAATAGAGGAAAAGGAGACAGTAATGAGAAGCTGACCAAACTGATTTTGTAATATTCATCCCTACACACACACACACACACACACACACACACACACACACACACACACGCTTCTAACATACAGAGCTGTTCAACACAGGCCAGACGTTGCCTCAAAAAACGGTTACTTTGAATATTGTGTTAATTAGATAATGGTCATATGCAAATTTCTGCAACCTCCAAGCCTGACAGTGGGCCCTCAGCGGGGACTTTCCTAGGTGGATGGTACAAGGCCCAGGAGCCACATCTGAGGTGGATGAATTTGCATTTTACGCTTCTTTCCCTCTGGCTCTTTAGTGCTTTGCTTGCTGAGTAATAACAAGCCTAGAGGCTGGACGAGAAAAGCAGGAAAAAAAGAGGCCCGGTTTATCCAGAAACTGAGTAATACAGCTGTAAGAACATAGAGTAAACCATTCCTTAACTAGGAACATAAAGCTCAGCAAAAATATAGCCACAGAAAGAGATGAACAGCAGAATGACGCAATGTACAATAGTCAGGACCAGGGTTTGTGTTTCTGGTCGTCTTCCTGATTCCGCTCGTCTAGGCTCACAGGTGTGCTTCCTTACCTCCATATATTGAACTCAGGTGTGGCTGTATGATTGTCTACCGTCAATAAAACGTGAGGGCAAGTGATATGGGTCACTTCCAGGTGAAGCACTTAAGACCTGGTGCACGATTCCTCATGATCATTTTTCTCCCTGCTGCCATGATGGGTGCCTTCCAAACAAGGGAGCCTCTACCAGCCTAGGTGTCGGAGTGAGGATAATGTAGAACAGGCATCAGCAATCTACAGCCCCTGGGTTGGCTGCCTGCTTTTATAAATAAAGTTTTATTGGAATAAAGCCATATCCATTTGCCTATGTTTTCAAGTTGCAATGGTAGAATCAGATTGTTGAGGCAGAGACTGTATAATATGCAAACCTAAAATGTTTACCAAATGGGCCTCTAAGAAAAAGTATGCCAACTGTTGATATAGAGCACTGTTTCCACAACCCACATACTTGAGAAAGACATGTAGATTGAAAGGAAAGACATGCCTTTGCTATTTTAAACCAACAAAAAGTGGGAATTATTTGTTAGTCATACATAACCCAGGTTATTCTGACACAAAACTCTTAAAAAAAAATCACCCAATTTGTGTGTATGTCATTAATAGAAATATATTACTCAAGAAATAGTGAAAACACAGATGTTAAAAACAAACTTATGGTTACCAGGGGGTAGAGGGGGAGGAGGGATAAATTGGGAGATTTGGATTGACACATACACACTACTATATATGAAATAAATAACTAATAATGACCTACTGTAGAGCACAGGGAACTCTACTCAATATTCTGTAATGACCTATATGGAAAAAGAATCTAGAAAGGAGTGGATGTATGTATATGTGTAACTGATTCACTTTGCTGTTCAGCAGAAGCTAACATTGTAAATCAACTATACTCCAATGAAAACTCTAAAAAAGTAGTGAAAACAACTAACACAGTACTTGGTGCAGAGTAAGCACTTAGGTAGCAGCTTTTCTTTTCCTGGTTGAACATTCCCCATGGAAAAGACACAGAGCACTGGTGTAACCAGGAAGGGACTACTTGTCACTCCCTCAGAACACATTGTCTAAAAGTGGTGGGTTTTCAGCAATTTTTAAAGGAAAGATGTTGACTTGTCAGTTATTAAAATGTTAGAAAACATTAGAAGAACCAGAGAATGAAAGCAAAGGTGAGTCTGTTGAATACGTTGAAATCAATTGTCAGAACAGGAGGCATGTAAAGAAAGGAGGCAAAGAGTGGCCCCTTTTCATCTGATTGCTCCTGGGATGCTGGAGCTTGGCTACACGTTTGAAGCAGAGGTAAAAAAGCTGAACTGGATACAGCTACTTCAGTAATGGAAATGATTTAAAGTTTTAAATGGTAAGTATTTCCGCCCCCCACCCCCACCCCCCGCACTCTGGAAGAAAGTTTAGGGAATATTTACTGTTTTAAATATCAATACCAACAACGAACACTTTGACAGCTCTTATAATGTTCTAGGCGCTATTCTGAGCACTTGACACATTTTCCCTCTTATAATCATCCTACGAGCTAGGTATCATCATTATCTCCAGTTTAAATAAAAGGGTGAAGCATATAGAAATTAAGTAGCTTTCCCAAGGTCAGCAATTACAAAGAAGTGGAGCTGTCCTTGAACGCAGGCATTCTGGGTCCAGGGCAATGGCTCTCAACTGTTTTGCTCTATTGAAGTTCAAAAGTTTACTGCTGGACTTGGGACAGAGTATGAAGGCAAAGACTCATTGCTAGGCTGCTGTGTTCGCTAGGATGCTTTGGCTCTGTGTATCAGAAAACCCAACTCAAACTGCCTTAAGCAACGACGAAATTATCTCGTGTAACAGAAGTCAATAGGAAGGGCAGCTGCAGAGTTGGTCGTCAATGGTTCACCGATATCATGGAGAACCCAGGTTCTCTTTGCCTTTTGATTCTGTTACCCACAGCACTGACTTCACCTAAGGCTCTTTGCCCTTACGGTCAGTGATGGCAACCAGCAGTAAAGGGTGCATATGTGCTCCTTTGCTGCCACCCAACAAGAAAGAGACTCCTCCCTCCATTTTCCTCTTTCTGGGCCAAATTAGGTCACATGTTTATGCCTGGGGTGGGGTAGCAGGGGGGAAAGGTGACCAGGGCAATGCCGATACTGTTTGGCTTAGAAAAATCGGGGTTCCTGGAATTGGAGAAGGAGTCAACTTCAATCCTGCTGCACGGCAAAGGGACTTAATACCTGAATAAAATCAGAGTTTAGTTAGGAAGGAAGATGGGAGCTGGATGGATGAGCAACTAACAATGTCCAGCGGCAGGTATCAGCTAAAATGCAACCATATCTGCCAACTTGGTTATCTCTGCCACCCTTTCTCTGGGAATCCTTTCTCACAGAGAGTATACTGAAGTGATAAAAACTCATACTCTTGTTGCATCATGAGTCTGAATCTTAATTCTTTTATCTGTTCAAAGATAAGTTGCTGGGCTTCCCTGGTGGTGCAGTGGTTGAGAGTCCGCCTGTCGATGCAGGGGACAAGAGTTCGTGCCCCGGTCTGGGAAGATCCCACATGCCGCGGAGCGGCTGGGCCCGTGAGCCATGGCCGCTGAGCCTGCGCGTCCAGAGCCTGTGCTCCGCAACGGGAGAGGCCACAACAGCGACAGGCCCGCTTATCGCAAAAAACAAACAAACAAACAAAAAAACAAACAAACAAAAAAAGATAAGTTGCTTAAATTCTTGAGAGACTGTACAAACAGACAAATATATATTAAAACTATGAATATATTAAAAAATATATATGAATATATGTATAAATATATTTAAATATATATATAAATAGGACTCTGACCCACAACCTGCAGCAACCCACCCAGAAAGCCAGCCTAGTATGCAGGCCAGGAAGTCAGACTACTACCTCTAGCCATCAGTTCATGAACCCAAACGGTACCCCTGTAGTAATAGGCCCCAAACAGTCAGGACTTGATTAATAACTGACACCTTTCATCATTTTTGGCCTCAATTCCAACTCAGGATCAACCAGAGAAAGTCAAGTATGCACCCCTAACCAATTACACAGCAATTCCACAATTCTAGTTAGCAGCTTACAGCTTTCTCATGCTAACAGCCTCCAATCAGGATAGACCTGAAGCCTTCCCTTTGTCCACTACAAAGCTTTAATTTGAATTGCATGTTGAAACCATTTTCATGTAGTTAAGAAGCTAAAATGTTAAGGATCTATGACGGAAACATATACTTAGTCCTCATAAATAATATTTCAAACCACAAAATTATAATTCATTACCCCTACTGAAAGGAAGATACAAAGAAATATGATTAAAATATAATGAAGAAGAGGAAATACCAAGGGAGAGAGAGACAGGCATCTTTTCCCATGTGCATTATGAGACACATGAACAGGGCAGAAGAGGCTCCCAGGGGGAAATAAAAAAGGACAGGATGGTGTAAGTGTCTTACAGAGAAGGAGATGATTTATTCCCTTTATATTAAGAAACGATAAAGTGTTTTGTGCACCCATCTGTATTATAGATTATTCTGATTAAAAGGAGTTAAAACTCATTGAAAGGTGGAGAGAGTGAAGATGAAAGTAACTATGGTTGGGGAGCATTCCAGGTTATAATCAGTTTATCCCTCAAAGACCTCTCCAAGTGATCAAAGAATGTGAACAAGTTCAGGACAAAATCATTTTAATCATACTGATTCAGAGAAAATACTATGAGGCACCTGCATGACGTAAGATGAGTCAGGGCTAGGTTTCTCAAAGATGATTCATGGAGTACCCTGGATTCATGGTGACCTACTCGCATGAAAACCCCGAGAGGCATCCCCACTCAGCCACCTGTCTGGACACTTGAAAAATACATGGACAGCAGGGTGTTAAGGGGAGGAAACACTTCTTTGAAGGTGATAATTATAGCCTCTGGGAAACACTGAGAGCTCAAAGAGATATCCTAAAAATTAGTCTTTGATTATCTGTAACAGAAAGTAGTGGGGAATCAGTCCCATCTCCTTTAAGTAATAAAACAATAAAAGACAATAGGGAGGCAGAGAACTGACCACAGTCTTCTGCTGTATGCCTTAAGCAAGATTGATTTATTTTTTTTTTTTAAAGCTCAGGCTTGATGTTTCAACAGTTGCCAGGCAGATTTTTCCTTTGTGAGCCCAGGTTCTGCACTTACTCACTGATTCTGGATTTGGCCCTCTTACACTAAAAACCCCACAGAGACCCCTCTTCTTTCACGCACAGTGAAGCAGTAACTCCTCATTCTCTATCTCTCCATGTGAAACAGATGCTGTGTCAAAATGCTGTCGACACCCAGAAATAGATCCACACAAATATACCCAACTGATTTTTGACAAAGGTGAGAAAGCTGTTCAGTGGAGATAGGATAGCCTTTCAGTAAATGGTGCTGGAGCAGTTGGACATCATAGGAAAAAGAGAGAAAGAGGGAAAGAGAGAGAAAAGGAGAAAAAGAAAAGGAAGAAATGAGCCTTGACCGAAGTCTCACACATCATAAAAAAATTAACTCAAAATGGATCATAGACTTAAATGTAAAACATAAAAACTACAAAACTTTTAGAAAAAAAAACCGAGAGAGTCTTTGAGACCTAAGACTAAGAGAGTTTTTAGACTTGGCATCAAAACCATCATCCATAAAAGCAAAAAAAAAACCCCACAAAATCGGACCTCATAAAGTTTAAAACTTTTGCTCTATGAGAGCTCACATGAAGAGAATGAAAAGAAAAGTTATAAGCTGGGAGAAAATATTTGCAAATTACCTACATGGTAGAGGATTAATATCTATAATGTGAAGAACTCCCCAAACTCAAGATTTAAAAGAGCAAACAATCCAATTAGAAAAGGGGCAAAAAAGACATTAATAGACATTTCACCAAAGAGGATAAACAGATAGAAAATAAGCACTTGAAAAGATGGTCAACTTCATTAGCCTTTAGGGAAGTGCACAGTGAAACCACAAAGAGATATCACTAAGACATATCAGAATGACTAAAATTTAAATAGTGGCAATACCAAATGTTGGGGAGAATGTGGGGAAATTGGGTAACTCATACATTGCTGTTGGGAATGTAAAATGATACAACCACTTTGGAACACTTTGGAAGTTTCTTATAAAATTACATGCAACCATCATATTACTCAGCGATTGCATTCCTAGGGTATTTATTTCAGAAAAATGAAAATATGCACAGTCACACAGAGACCTGTACACAAATGTGCACAGCAGCTTTACTTGTAGTAGCCGAAGATAGGAATCAACCCGGGTGTCCTCCAACATGCACATGGTTAAACTGTGGTACATATATAACATGAAATACTGCTCCCTAGTGGAAAGGAACAGACTATTGTGATGGCTGCAACAATTTGGACAAATCTCCAGGGATTTATGCTGAGTGAAAACAGCCAATTCCAGAAGGTTACATGGTACATAATTCCATCTATATAACATTTCTGAAATGATGAAACTTTGGAAATGGAGAACAGATTAGTGGTTGCCAGAGATGAGAAACTGGGGAGGTGGCACGAGAGGTGCGTATAATGATAAAAGGGCAACAACATAAGAGATACTTTTGGTGCTGGGACTGTTCAGTATCTCGACTATGGTGGTCACAGACCTACACAGCTGGTAAACTCATATGGAACTTGATACAGAAGTGTGCCTGCACCTCCAGGAACACATGCAAATGAGCACAAGTAGAACTGGGAAAATCTCAATAAGATCAGTAGATTGTGTCAATGTCCATATCCTGGTTGTGACATTTTACTATAGTTTAGCAAAATGTTACCACTGGGGGGAACTGGGTAAAGTGTACAAAGGATCCCTCTGCCCTGTTCCTTACAACTGCAAACTTATAATTATCTCAACTAAAAAAATATATGTATACATATTACGCTGTTGATGGAGTAACAACCAAAGTAACAACACGTGTCAGAAAACTAAGCTAGGCCCTTTTGCAGGTAATTCTGACCATTCTAGATGTTTGTATGTTTACTCTCAGGCTGTGTCCATATCATACCCCAAGTTTTGGTTTTTAAGTTTAATTTTTATCATAAAGGTAATATTGAACTGTAGAAAAGAAAGAAATAGACATAAAAGGAAAATAAAATAAAAATCACTCTAATCTCACCACCCAACAATAACTTGAGATTTGGCTTTTTAAATAGGCCATAATATAATTTTTAGTTTTTATCATTTTAGTATTATGATTAATGCTCTCATAAATATCTGAGGCTTTCTTAAAATATATATATATATTTAAAAATTATCTTATTAAAGATACCATTACTATACATATAAATAAGATCAAGAGATTGTATGTCAATATTCCAGTTATGATATTATACTACAGTTTTGCCTTTGTACACACATGTACAAGATAGTTTATCTACTCCAATACAGTGATCATGAACATTCCTGCTGCTCATTTTGGAGATAACTCTGCATCCGTGTTCATATAGGAGGTCAGGACCCTCAATGCGTGCTTGGAGAGAACATCTATTGCTAGTGCTGTTACCCGACTGCTCTACTAAGGTGTTGGGCTGCACCCCGTGTGCAGGCCTGCAAGCGCTGTAATTGTCCAGCCTCAAGACCAAAGAAAGAGCCTGGAGACAGCAACAGAGACATCAGTGACTTACTGGGCAGGGCATCCTACATGTATGAAATGAAGGATCCTGGAGCAATACCCGCCATGTGTGGTATGCAGCAGGCAGGACATGGCAGCAGTCCTCACTACTCCGGGGAGAAGGAAGCTACCGTTAATAGGGGGAATTGATGTCAGTTGGGCTCATCAGTTACCAGGGAAACCAGTGGCTGGGGCTGGGGTCGGGGGAGAGCATGTAGGCAGTTACTAATTAAGCCTTATAATTAAGAGCTTGGATAGTCATGTGAGTGAAGTGGGGTTTGTCCAGCAGGGATGTACAGAGAGCAAAAGAATAGCCATCTTGAATGGCCTGATCATATGCTCCACCCCTACATACCCTGCATGACCCTTAGCGTCCTGGTCCACCCCTCTTCCGGGATATCCCTGGGGCCAGATATGTAGAGGGGCACCGCAACCAATTACCACGAATGCAATACAGATGGCAGCAGCTGAAGAGTATTAGGAGTAAGACGCCTAGTAGACTAAAGATAGTAATTCACCAAGAGGTGGGCAAACTGTGGAGCCAGATGCTTTTCGGGTCAAGTGTTCATGGAAATCCAGAGGAGGATAACAACAGCATCTCGCTGGAGACTCAGCAGTCAGACTTTTTCCACAGGTGAGACCACCACTGTCACCCAGTCTGCAAACAGATTCCTTCCCCTCAGACTAGGGATGAAACGTAAGATGTTTAACAGGCACAGTACAGGTAAGTTCATGACCGTGAAGTAGCATACAAGCAGTAACAGCATTCTGAAATAATACCAGCCCTGCACATGGTTTTTGTCCTGGCCTGCAGTTCCATACCCTCTGTCCACACTCAGTCCCCACAGCCAGTACTGGACACTGGAGAGACAGTGGAGAAAAACGGAAAATAGGGTTAACATATTGGTGCATTTCTCCAGTAGGGGGCCTGGATTAATTACCCTAGTAGTCTCAGGTGGGGCTGGGTAGAAGACAGGTGAAATCTGTACATCATTTTTTAAAATTCTATTCCCCAAGGGGTGGCAAACCCAAACCACCAGGGACTTACCTTACCAGGGCCATTTTGTAGTGTGTTCACCTGGGGTAGATCCTGTGAGGACAGCAAAAGTGAGTTTTCATCCTAACTGACAGTTGGCAATGGTCCTTTGGTGGTCAGTAGTTGAACTCAAATTGTGTTGACTAGTTGCCTCTGGATTAACTTGGTGTAGGCACTGGGATGATTGCTCCTGGGATGTTTGGTTATAGTTTGCAGGGCTTGAGCTAGCCTCCTGGTCCACGTGTTGAGACAGTGGTCTCCCACCTCAGTCGTTCACAGCCCGGCAGCAGTCGAGTTGTAAGGCAGGTGGAAATGCCAGTGTATGTTATTTTTATTGGCCCATTCCTGAACTTCATGGTCCTTGGTTGCTCTCCATGTCCATGGGAGGCCTGTATGTCGCACACAGCTGTTCCAGACCCCGAGCAGCAGTTTTCTGTTGCTTGAGGACTCAGGTAAGCCTTTTGTAATGTCTTCCACCTGTTGCAACACATCACAGACTGCATATAGCTGCTGTTCCATCATACTCTTGTTGCTCTGCCCGCTCCAGAGCTGGGACCGGAAGCCCATGGGTACTCTTTTATTGTTTTGCCATTACCACTGGCCCCAACCAATCCGTCTGGGTAACTAGCCACGTCCAATTCACATGGCTGTCCCTAAGTTAATGTCCCTGAAGCCTGTGTCTGTAATTCTTTAGGTGTGGTGGGTTGGGGGTATGCTTGTCTTACCCAACCAGAAAACATCCAAGTATTTAATAGATAATCCAGGTCCTTGCGTTCTGTCTGTATTCACCAGCCACACCCTGTGCAGTCAGATGAGCCATGAGCGTGGGGCTGCTACTTTTAAACTGGAGAGAGGCTCTGAGGTTTACAGGATATCATCCGTACAGCAGAAGAGAAAGACATCTCTCATGGTGGTCAGCTGCCACAGGGCCCCACATGCTAGTGGATGGCCACCTCAGGATTACCTCCTGAAACTTTCCGTTCCCGTCCTTATTTCCCAACATCTCCATGCTCACGGAGCTTCCTTGGCCTCCTGGCTGGCTCACCAGTTGTTGGGCTGGCTGCACCCTCACAGGCCTGCAAGCCTTGTAGTTGTCCAGCCTCAAAACTGAAGAAAGAGCCTGAGACAGCAACAGAGATATCAATGGCTTATTGGACAGAGGATCCTACACGTCTGAAACAATGGATTCTGGAGCGACACTGTACCATGTATAGTGGGTGGGTGGCAGGTAGGACGTAGCAACAATCTTCACTACTCAGGGGAGGAAGAGGCTACCATTTACAGGGGGAATTGATGTCAGATAGGCTCATCAGTTACCAGGGAAACCAGCGGCTGGGGCAGGGGGTGGGGGGCCAGCACGTAGGCAGTTACTGATTAAGCCCTATAATTAAGAGCTTGGATGCTCGTGTGAGTGAAGCAGGGGCTGGTTGAGCAGAGGATGTACAGAGAGCAAGAGAACAGCCATCTTGAGTGGCCTGACCATACATAAGGGTATACATTCAAGGAGGGGCAGAAAGTCCTCCAATATCTATCAAAGACTAGGAGATTGCCCCTCCTGGATTTCTGTAGGCTTTACTGCACCTCCCAGTTCTGAGAGGCATGTATGTTCAACAATCTTCCTTCATATAAAAAGAAAAGGAGAAAAAGCAAAACAGACAACCAAAAATCACACTTCTAGAGAGTCCAGTTCTGCGGTCCTGGCTTAGTCTCCATGAGTAGGTGAAATCTGATTATTTGGCTCTATACTTGTGCAAGCCTGGAATGGATTCTCCTAGGAAGCAGGTAATAGACCCTGACATTTCAGAAATCCTCCAAAGTAGAATTCACTGGAATGAATACCCTGCATAATTCAGGAAACAATCAAAGAAGTGCATGACTATATATTTCCAAGTCTTCGTCATCACAGTGCCACGGAAGGGCAGTAACCTTTCTTAAGCTAAAAGGGGTAAAATAGGAAACTCTACAGGCACAAAAGTGTGCTATTACTTCCATTCCAGGAGAGGTTTCCAGCATCAGAGTACCACCTGGCAGTCCCTGGAAGCGAGCATCCTTTCTGTGGTGGAAACACTAGTTGAAATGCTTTACTTGCACTGCTGATGTGACAGTCTTGCCTGGAAACTACCTATGCTTTTTCTCACACTTCACTGAATTGCATTTAATCTGTATTTTTCTTGTTGTATTTCAATGTATCTTTCTGTGCTGGAAAGGGATATAAGGAGAAGAGCTGACAGATTGAATAGATGCTGTTTCCCACCCCACCCCCGTCTATAGCTGTCTTCTCATTCAGGGCTTGATTCCCTGTGGAATCAGAAGTGAAATTTTGGCTTGGCAAAAAGCCTCTGAAAGCAGTGCCAGGGCACACCGTAGTTGGCATCCACCTGTGGAAACTCAAGCCAGCTCCTCAGTTCCCTCCCACAGCACTGGGGCAGATATTCAAGCAAATTGATGCCAGGCTAATTTAAGACATGATGGGAAACTGATTTCAGCAAAGCCAGAATGACTTTTTTAAAATTTTCTCCGACAGGAAATAAAAACAAGAAGTTCCCTAGGATATTATTTGGAACATAAAGTGAAAGAAGATTAGAACATCGTCCCTGTGTAGCTTCTGTAGCTCCAGAAATGGGAGCTGTCAGAAGGTAGAGTTCAGGTCTTTACATTGTCAGTGCACGTGTCAAGAGGGCAAGAATCTCCAGATGTCACTGAAGTCAATGTGTCCACCAAGGGCAAAGCGAGCAGGTTGGCTAGAAATGAGGCTATTTTCAAGGAACAAGGGGTTTCTGCTCTAGGTGCACATTGACCTTTATGACAGCTACGAATGCTGCTTCAACAGCTGTGCTGAAAAGGGCACAGACTGTTATGCCTCCACTTCGGCATGAACATAGAACAGAGGAAGAAGACCTCCCAGCCAATCCTCGAGAGTTGTTAACATAGATTTAGAATTCAAGGGAGCCAATAACTCCACATGACACACTCACCTTTGTTTGTTGCACTTCCTTCTCTGTATTACACTCTATTTCATATCCGAAGACGAGGTGTTGCTTCTGGAAACACAGATCCTTCTAACACCCACTGTGATTCACCAACAAGCCAGGCTAGTGTTGTTTAAAGACTTTTTGTTCCAAAACCAACAACAGCACTTCAAAATTACATAACATCTTTCTTTCAGTGTTCTTACAGCAGCTCTTAGACATCACCTCACTAAACCGACACCTTCAAAAGACTTTGATAAAGGCAAGAGTGGGTGCCAGCTAACCCCCCGCCCTACACCTGCTTTATCTGTGTGATATTGCGGAATGAGGCCTGCGCTGGAGGGGGGTGGTCTCGCTTCTCCACTTACTGTTTGGCTTGAGAGGGTCACCTAAGCTTTGTAAAGCTCACGCATCTCATCCGAAAAATACGGAGGCTGAACCAAATGATGTGCACGCTTTCCAGTCCTGTGAGCCTATGAAATTCTGACATGGGGAAAGGTTCTCATGACAAGAGGTAGAGCGCCAACTTGCCATGCAGTTAAGTGGGCTTAACTTTAACATCAGGCTTTATTTCCTTGAAGGGAAAGTGCATATGCTAAGCCTAGTTTCTGTGCCACCCAGATCCACTCATCCTCACCTATTCAATAAAACCTGGCTTTGGCCATTAGCCTTCATTCCTAACTAGGAAGGGCCTGGCTGCAGCCCATCCATTGCTGCAGTCTTAAGGCCTGGCCACTGTTGCTGGAGCTGTCACCACAGACGGAAAAGCTTCAACAGACGTGACCAGCTAAGGAGAACAGACGACTGTGACCACGCGCTGCCTGGATTGGGCCTTCAGAAGCTCCGGGGTCTTCCTGGAGGGGGTGATGAAACAACTCCGATGTGGCAGGAAATTGACATAATGGGGTGAATTCTGACCAATAGGAGACAAGAAATGAGAGGCCCCATGCACATAAACTCCTTGCCTTTTTCCCCCCAACAGACTGTTCCAAATGCAGTTATTTTCATATTGTCCCTCTGGGGATGTCCTTATTTTATTTATTTACTTTGTGTGTGGCCCCGTCGGGTCTTAGTTGCAGCACGCGGGCTCTTCGTTGTGGCGCGCGGACTTCTCTCTAGTTGCAGCGCGTGGGCTCAGTAGTCAGTAGTTGTGGTGCATGGGCTTAGTTGCCCCGCGGCATGTGGGATCTTAGTTCCCCAGCCAGGGATTGAACCCTCGTCCCCTGCATTGGAAGGCGGATTCTTAACCACTGGACCACCGGGGAAGTCCTGGGATGTCTTTTTAAGACTGAGAAGCTAATGTGTTTGTGGCGAAACTCTGGCTAGCTAGGTCATGCACTTCCTTGTGTTTGTTCTTCCTCATTCCCGTCCTCATTTCTCTTTGCCTGCTGCGATGCCACCCTACAGTTAAGTGTTAGCACAGAAAATTTTGCCTCAGGTTCTGTTTTCTAAGAACCTAGGCAAATACAGTGGTATAGGGAGTGCCCTTAGAAGTCAGACATTCAGGATAGAAGTGTGGATCCCCATTTGTGGTGGTAAACTGAAAGCCCCTAATCCCTGGCATGCAGTGATGTCATGTCCCTGGCATGCAGCCCCTAATCCCTGGCATGCAGGTGATAAAATATTCACCTGGGTTTAGTTGGTATGTGGTATAGGTGGAAGGCAAGATATTGTTGTGTCAAGTGGCTGCTGTTCCTTGACATGAAGGGGAAGTGATAATTACCAGAACTGTCTTATGGAGTAGCTGCTTTTGATGGCTTTTTGAAAGATTTACAAAATGGAATAACAGGCTCAGGAAAGCTAATTGCCCACTTACAGCATGCTGTGAGAGCCAGAGGGTCTCTATGGAAGCTTTTAAAATCCTCTTGTCTCCTACAGCTGCAAGGCATACGAGGAAGAAAATCATGTCCAGGATTGCATGTTATAGGGTAGCAAACTTTCAAAGTAGACAAAATGCACAGCCCAACGTGCTCCTATGTCAAAGTGAGGGTCTGGAGAGGAAGAGTAATAACCTGAGACCTAGAATGGGGACATTTGAGTGAACAAGCCTGATCATCGTGAATGTCCAAATGTCCCTGCCCCTCCTTCCTGCCTGGGAGAAATGGCCCCTTCTCCCTCCCCGGAGGAGAAAAACTTCTACTCGTGTTGAACAATGTAATGATCTCATCTGAAGTCTTGTTCTGCTCAAGATCTGCCCCACTGCCTTCAGGTTGATAATCACGGTAACATCTCAGAACAGCCTGGCCACGGAGGGTGCTTTGGTCCACAGGGATCGCTGGTGATGGGTAATGGATCATGACCATCCTAGGAGTGAGATGGATAGACAGACAGCCACTTTGGCTACCAGATCTCTATAAAGAGGGCCCAGTTTCAAAAGTGGCCCAGAGGCAAAAGGGACGTGCAACCAGTCCAGGCTGCAGTGAGGGCCTCTCTGCCACTTGAGCCATGTGATTCACCTGGCTGGAAGGTTCTAAATGTATCTGTGGGTGAGAATACTGCGTAGAATCTCTGAAAAGTCTCATTAGAAGAATCATAGCACAGACCCTCGTGATTCTGGAGCACAGTTTCATCTTTTGTGGCAGAGAACAACTCCCTATTTGGAAAAATAACACGATGTTCATCCCAAATAACAATTTAGACCTCATCATGGAACACCAAGTGACTGTGAAACACAGCTGCTCATCGTGAGCTGAGTGCTATCAGATCCACCAAATCACAGGGCCGGGTGGAGACGACAGCGATGCATGACACAATAGAAGAGGTACATTCAGGATTAGACTAAAGTCAGTCCAGGACACCTGAGTGAATTACAGACGGAGGTGGCCTGGGCTCGTTTTCCCTAACTCTGTTGTACTAGTACCTGTCCTTCAATCTACATCTATGGCATCATCGGGGGTTCCCTATGGCAACTGTCAGAGGGAGAAAGGACTTGGGCCTGGTTCACAAAAGGGATGGTATAATATGTTGGTTCCAGCCAGGGGTAAGCTGCTGCTCAAAATTGACCCTGAAGGAAAGCGGTTAAGAGAAATCCTTCCACTGGGCAGAGTTAAGGGCAATACATTGGTTATCCTATTTCATATTGAAGGAGAAGTGGCCTGAGGAAAGGATGCATACCGACTCCTGAGCAGTGGGAAGTGATTTGATTGAATGGCCAGTACTTAGACGGAACAAGACACGAGACAAGGATGTCTATACCAAAGCTGTACGTACACAGACTAATGGGAGTGAAGAAAACGCACGCAGATCTGTTATCACATACTAATACGTACCAGAGAACGGCAATCTCGTACCAAGCTCTCAACAAACAATGTCAGTCAGCTCCTTACTGAGTCATCCAGTGCTCATGCAATGGGGCCGTGAAACCAATGTGGCAAGAAGGGAAACTAAGCATGGATCAAAAACACATGGACTCCCTCTCAAGAAGGCTGAGGCTAGCTCCTGTCGCTACTGAATTCCCTACTTGCCAGGATCAGAGACTAACACTGAGCCTTTGGTATGGCCTCAGTCTTGGAAAGACCTGCCAGCCAGCTGGTGGCAGGTCAATTACAGCAGACCCCTTCTACCTTAAAGAGAGCAGTGATTCATACTTGCCTAAATTGATACTTTGGAGATGGATTTGCCCTCCCTGCCCACAGTACCTGTGCCGACACCACCATCTAAGGACCCACATAGCGCCGAATCTACTAACTTTATACATGTGACCTTTCCTCAGAGTAAAGGACTAATTTTATAACAAAGGAAGTGCAACAACAGGCTCATGACTGTATAGTTCACTAGTCTGAAAATGCGTTCTGTCACTCAGAAGCAGCTAGCTTGATAGAAGAGTGGAATGGCCTTTGGAAATCTCAGCTAAGGTACCAGAAAAGGGACAACACCTTGTAGGGTTGGGGTGCTGTCCTTCATGGTGTGATTGATTAGATAGGTAGATGTCCTATATGGTATAGCGTTGGACCTGTTCCACCATAACTCCAAGTGACCCACCTGCAGAATTTGAGCTTCTCGTGCCCACAGACTCGGTCTCTGCTAAATTAAGGTGTTCTGCCTCCCCGGGTGGGAACTCTTGGGCCTGGGGTTCCACTGAACTGAGGGCTAAAACTACCACCTGACCTCTTTGGGCTTCACATGCCAGTGAACCAGTAGGCAAAAAAGAGAGTTACGATACTGGCAGGCATGATTGGTGATGATTCCCTTGAAGAGAGAGGGTTGCTGGTACAGAGAGGAATATGTCTAGAACCCAGGGGATTCACTGGTACTTCTCTTGGCTCATCTGTGTCCAATAATATCTATTAAAGGGCAATGCATCAAAAATAATTTGATAAGAATAAGGCAACTAAGGGCTGAAACACTTCAGAAATGAAGGTCTGTGTCACCGCACCAGGAAAGCAACCAAACCAGACCAAAGTGTTGGTCAAGGGTAAGGAAAATCTAGAATGGGTGGTCAGGGGATGAATGATGAGTGTCGGTGCTGCCCAGGGGTTGGCTGCAGCAGCAAGGGCTGTAGCTTGGTTTGTTAACCTTCTTTAAGCCTTTTAAGAGACCAAAGGACTGGATTGCGTTCCCGCTTTCAGGAAAAGAAAGAACTTCTTATGACCGTAAGGATAATAAAGTCAGGATCTCAGGTTGGAGTAGCCCAAGGGAGGGGTCATGTCTGTGAAGGGACAACTACCAAGTTGCCAGCATCATACTCACCCTCAGACTCTGTCATGATGCTTCTCATCATCAAGGGAAGAATCAAGGTGTTTCTGTGAAACCAGTCCAAACAGTAAGTCTTGATAAAGGGAAGCACGGGGATGGGGGAGGGGACGAGGTCAGGGCAGGAGTGATTCAAGAGCCAGTTCTTGATTCCAACACTGGTTCTTGGAACAGCAAGAAGAGCCTGCACATGCTGCCCTGAGGGTACGAACTGGCTAAAAATCTAAAGTGTGCTTGATGTTCAGCAAGGCTGAGGCTCGCCCAGCAATTTTCCACAAAGAAATGCAGAGTCATCAAGGGATGTGCAACCAGTCCAGGCTGCAGCGATGCCACTTGAGCAGGCTGCCACTTGAGCCATGTGACTCACCTGGCTGGAAGGTTCTAAATGTATCTGTCGGTGAGAACAGACCTCCTGTCAACTGGATCAGCCACCTCAGAACCAAGGTGTGGAACGAAGAAAATGAGAAGACCTTTGCACGTTTTGTTTGTGTTAAATAAAACCTCAAATGGGGTGTGTGCATGTGTGTGTGTGTGTTTACGTACACAACACATATACAACAGCAGTAGAGGGTAAAAGGAAGAAAACTTAAACTTCTCAGAAAAACCCACAAAAGCAATCTGGGGAGATTCCGAGAGGAGCATAGATACATATCAGTTTGTTTAAATCTGAATTGAAGAGGAAGAGAAAAGAAGACTAAGACTTTGTCATTGAACTCTCTACACTGATAATCACTGGATTGAGGTTCAGGTGACCATGAAATGGGCTGTACTTGAGACTCAGAAAGTAAAGACAGTGAACCGAAAGAATCAAAAAAATCCAGTCTATGTGATAAGTCAATACTCAATGAACCAAAGTGGGCATCTATAAAGGATCTCCCTACCCACTGCCCCCATAGTTTCTGCTCACGTAGTAAATTAGTTTTGTATTCAAATTACACAAGGATGTGATGAACTATAGGAAGACTCAATAAATATTTATGGAATGAAAAATAGTTACTGCAGAATTCTAAGGCAATGCTAGAAAATCCCTCTAAATTTCTAAGGCCCAAACAAACAACTTTATCGGGATATTAGTCTCTAGTGAAGACTTTTTTTATTATTCCTGGTAATTGTAAAACTGGTTATTTGGAAGGAAGGACTTAAATTGTGTATTAGCAGTATAATAGGGTTCTTCGAGAAACAGAACCAATAGGATGTGTGTGCACGTGTGTGTGTGTGTGTGTGTGTGTGAGAGAGAGAGACAGAGACAGACACAGAGAGCGAGAGACAGAGAGAGACAGAGAGAGAAGACACACACAGAGAGACACACAGAGAGACACACAGAGAGAGAGAAACAGATGCACACAGAGAGAGAGAGAGACAGAGAGAGAGACAGAGAGAGAGAGAGAGAGAGAGAGAGAGATTCATTTTAAGGAACTGGCTCACACAACTTGTATCTCTGTGAAGATACAAGTCCAAGATCTTCAAGGTAGGCTGGCAGGCTGGAGACTCAGGGAAGAGTAGCAATTGAGTTCAAATGCAGTCTGCTGGCAGAATTCAATCTTCATCAGAGGACATCTGTCTTCTTTTTATTAAATCCTTCAACTGATTGGATGAGGCCCACCCACTGTCTGGAGGGTAGTCTACATCACTCAAAGTCTACTGATTTAAATGTTAATCTTTTCTAAAAAATACCTTCACGAAATAATGTTTGACCAAATACCTGGGTACCATGACCTAACCAAGTGGACATATAAAATTAACCATTACAAGCAGTAAGTGAATACTCAAGCATATTTAATTGGATTATAAAGTTGTTTCTTTGCATTGAGACAATGAGTGTATTAGTTGAGTTTGCAACATCAATGCTTTGACTTGGTTGTTAAGTAGTACATTTAAAATACATGAAAGTGATTCGTGCTCTGTGAACTCCAAGGCGTTGGGTCCTAAGTGTGGCCAGTTAACACCCTAAACTTTTGTGATGTGTTGGGTTGTGGTAAGGTGACCAATTCGTTTTGGTTTTTCTAGGACTCCCCTGGCTTTAGTACCAAAAATCCCACTTCCTCAGAGACTCTTCCCTCCCAGCAAACCAGGCCACTGGTCACCATGGTGTGCTGTGCTAAGACCTGCCTTGCTCCCCAAGAGCAGCAGGGATTTAAGGGTGGTTTGTACTGACAATAAAATAATTTATGTTTGGACGGGTGTGAATGACTTCATGATGCTTTCTGCCTCTGCCTTGGAGAGAATCCTAAAACAAGCAAAGAGAACCCGAGATGGGGCCTTGTCCCTGGGTGACTTTATCATTTGTTATGACTCATTGGGAATTTTACCAAGAACAGTTTTGGCAATCTCACATCCAAAAGAAGGTATATCCTCACCGTTTGCTTCTGTGGCCCCGAGGACCAAAGTCAGGACCTCCGTCAGGAGGCAACTGCCCTGGTGGTGGGCGTTAAACCAGGTCTGTGATTGTTTCTGCCCTCCTCTAGGACATAGGAGCACCCATGACAGCACAGGAGTGGGTCCACCGGTGGCCAGGGCCCCATCATGGCCACAGCATTCCACCTTGGCAAAGATACACCTCTGTCACCTACACATGGCGTTTGTCTATTTCCTGGATTCATTTGCTTGAGCGGTATGTAGTCAAATGTTTAGGATTCTAAAAATTATTTGGGGCCATAGACTAGAACCATAGAGTTCCTGAGGTTTTGTTTTTGTTTTTGTTTTTTTTGTGGTACACGGGCCTCTCACTGTTGTGGTCTCTCCCATCGTGGCCTCTCCCATTGTGGAGCACAGGCTCTGGACGCGCAGGCTCAGCAGCCATGGCTCACGGACCCAGCCACTCCGCAGCATGTGAGATCCTCCCGGACCGGGGCACGAACCCGTGTCCCCTGCATCGGCAGGCGGACTCTCAACCACTGCACCACCAGGGAAGCCCAGAGTTCCTGCGTTTTGGGGAAATGGTTGAGAGGAGAGGCCAGAGGATGCTGACACCTGGTCAACCTCCCACCTCCAAGACACACCCTGAGATACTCCCCTTTCATTTACTTTACATTCTGGGCATCCACACCAGGTTCTGTTTAATTAAAATATTCTTTTTATTGCTAAAATGTTTGAAAACAAAAATATAGGATACAAAATATTTAACATTTACCTCTACAGATATGATTATGAATACTTGAAAGCACTTGAGTGCCGAAATGACCCCAATACCTTAAGCCACATAAATTTTTTTTCTTTTTTTTTCATTTTCAAATATAGCATTCCCCCACCCTCCTGCCTTTTTTAAAAAGATGTTAAGGCTGAGAACTTGAATGATTAGGTTCAAAATCTAGCGCTGCCATTTTCTACCTTTCTTACTGTGACCAGTAAACTTAAGCTATGTGAGCCTCTGTTTCCTTGTGTATAACATGAGTATAATAATGCTGACTTTCTGGGTTCTGTGAGGGTTAAATGAAATAATGCACGTAAAGTGCCTGGCATGTAGTTGCTTAATAAATGGTAACTACTATTCTAATAAACTGACCATGAAACTTCACGACCAAGCCTCTGCATACCTCTCCAGTCTCACCTCTCACCATCCCCTTACAGTTCACCTTATTCTGGCTTGAACATCCTTTCAAGTTCTGGCAGACGCTTAAATCACTTTCAGAATAAAGAAATTAAAGAGTTTTCTTATTTGGGAAAGGGTGGCAGAAGACGCCTAAAGTGTGAATTCATCATGCCATCCTGCCCCCAAATCTCCTTCTGTGCTTTGAATATGCTGTTCTCATCTGCCTGTGGTCCTGTTTCTCTTCTTCTTCACCAGACTAATCATTAACGCTCCCCCAAGGTTCAGCTCAGGTGTCACCTCGCCAAGAAGCTTTCCCCTTACTCCTCCCATCTAGATTAGAGGCAGCCTCCTCTGTAATCTACCATGGAACCCATGAGAAGGCCCTGTACATGTACGCTTTAACATTTTAGCCCTCACAAGACTATGGTAGCAAACACATCTCATGGTGCCTGTATGACCATAGCCTGTTGTAAGAGGATCTCGCTACTCAGATCCCTGGGGTGGTCATGTTTTGTACACCCTGCTCCTCTCCACCCTATCTTTCCCCTCCTCAGATGAAACTGTACCCGACCCAAGGTCTTCACCATGAACTACAACGTATGACTTGTCACCTATGGCAGTAGTTTCAGTCCTATTTGTGCATCAGCATCACCACTGGAATTTTTGTTGTTGTTGTTGTTGGCGGTACGCGGGCCTCTCACTGCCGTGGCCTCTCCCGTTGCGGAGCACAGGCTCCGGGCGCGCAGGCTCAGCGGCCATGGCTCACGGGCCCAGCCGCTCCGTGGCATGTGGATCCTCCCAGACCAGGGCATGAACCTGCGTGCCCTGCATCGGCAGGCGGACTCCCAACCACTGCGCCACCAGGGAAGCCCCATCACCACTGGAATTTTAAAACAGATACACATGCCGTGCTTTCCATCCCCAAAGATCCTGAGTCAGTAGGTCCAGGATGGGCCCACGCATGAATATTTTTTAAAAGCCCTCAGTTGATTCTGAGAGGCGTCCAGGATAAATGACTCTCTCAACTAGCACAGAAAGAAGACCTTGCCTAATTAGATCTTACTGGAAATTTGAATAAAGAAACATGGAAGGAATTTTATAATGAGCTTAGAATGGAAAGGGACAGAATTTCATGGGATTGAACAAGGGTTATGGAAAGTCAAAGGCACTCGTCATATGAGGTGACCGGGAGCAGAGCATATGTGGATGGTGAAGTTGGTCCTTAGAGAGAGGACAATGGAGCTGATGTGTAGGCAGAAGCTAACCAAGCGAGAGAGCAAGAGACACAGAGACAGAGCGTCACAGAGAAAAACAGAAAGGACAGAGGCAGAGAAAGAGAATAAGAGAGAAACAGGCAGAGAGAGAGAAAGAGAGAGAGAGAGGGAGAAAGAGAAACCTCTTTTAGAACTGCCACCATTAACCTAGCTCCCCAAACTAGAAACCTCTATGAACTTCTCCCTCCTCAGCCACATCCAATCTTGTCATTTCCATCTCGAAAAACGTGTTTGAAATGTGGCTTTTTCTTTTCTCTCATCCTGCCGTCACTACCTTCATCCCAGCCTCCATCAGCACTTGCTAAGACTAAGGGCAAAAACCTCACATCTCGCCTCTCCCTCTGGAATCCTCCTACCCCAGTCTATCCCCAACTCTGTTGCTAATCACACCACCTCATCTTCTGGTTTATGAGACGACAGGCCTTCCTGATCTGGTCCAACCTGCTTTGCCTCATCTGCAACGTCTACTCCCTCCAGATCTCACAGCTGCCTGGGCCCTCGCCCTTGTAAACGCAGTTCCCTTGGCCCTCTCTTTTGTTTCTGGCAAGCTTCTACTCAGCCTTCAAAACCTAGCTCAAAATTCGCCTCAGTGTTGCCTTTCACCTTCTCCAGGCAGTGTTAGCTTGTTCGAAAGCTCCACCCTTCCCCATTAGCCCGTGAGCTCCTCAAAGAGAAGGGCTCTTTTGTTTGTCTCCGATTTCCCAGAAGGCACTTGTGAGGTGTTATCACTGTGTCTGGGGGATTGTAGGAATCAGCGAGCAGTAATTTGAGAGCCAGGGCATTGCTGTGTGCAGAGGCAGCTGTGTGTATGATTCTATACCCCCAGACTCTGCTCCTGCATTGCAATGTCTTGTATTCACCTGCATTTACATACACAGATCCCTGGATGCTCCAAAGAGACTTTCCCCAAAGTTTCTGGAGATGACAGTTCTGGGAAGCAAAGAAAAGCAGCTAGGGAGAAGAAGCCATTTGTCCATGTGGCTATTTGGACTACCTAGATGTACAAAAGAACAATTTCTTTCCTTTTTACTTTGAATCCTAAGAAAGTGCCCCAATAGGAAGACTTAATCTTGAAAAGGGAGAAGATGGAAATGTGACTTAACTCATTCTCCATGACCTGAACCACTTAAAACCTCTAACTAAGCTTGGGGGGCAGAAATATGAGTTCAATCAATGTTGAAACAATCATTCTGATGTGGAAATGTACATGCAAAGAGCACTTGCTTTTCTTTTTTTTTTTTAATATTTATTTATTCATTTATTTTGGCTGCACCGGGTCTTAGTTGCAGCACGTGGGATCTCCGCTGCAGCATGTGGACCTCTTAGTTGTGGCATGCGTGCGGGATCTAGTTCCCCATCCAGGGATCAAAGCCTGGCCCCTGCATTGGGAGCACAGCGTCTTACCCATTGGACCACCAGGGAAGTCCCTCAAAGAGCTATTCTGACCAGTTTTTATTTTTTTATACTTTTTTCCCTTTGACAGTGATGGCAAAAGGAACAAGACTTTTGTTCACTAGAGGAAGCTCAGTAACATGTATCGGGGCAATTAACTTGAAATTCTCTAGTGGCTAAGCATGGTTCAGGGGACTACTGAATGTCAATTCAAGGCCTCTCATGAATCCTGTTTGCTTCCATTGGCTGAAAAAATACTTTAAAATCTTGAATTATGTGCTAAACATTTTCGTTTTGGTCATGACTCCCACTTGAGTCACTTGGTATTAGATGGAAAATGAGTAGGAAGGGACAGATCTCTGCCAACTGGAAGGATAGAGGCTAGTCTGGACAGAGCATTTCGTAGGATGCAGATTTGAGCGTAAGCCAACTATTTTTAAAATCCTCATTCTTGTAAGCTAGTGCATGACCTCCATAAGGGCAAGGGGATTGTAGAGGTACATATTTGCCATCTGAAGTGGCCTGTGCAACTCATCTAGAAACCTGCATCACTGAGAACTCGAAATTAATCATAGTGATGAACAAGGAGAACAAGCTGGGGCAGAGAGGTCAGTTTCATTTGATAAGAATGGAACGCGTGGTCTAGCTGGGAATGTGCTGACATTCATTACATTCAGGAAAATTCTCCACAGCCTCTCCCTCTGGAGAGGATTCCTGGGAAAGAGAAGGGCTCCCTGTGAAGCTATAAAAAAGAGAACCCCTAAAAACCCTGGCTTTTGATGGTGTCCAGAATCACGGTGACCCTAATACCATCAGATGCCGTTCTTTTTGGTCCTGCAAGGGAAAACATCTTTCCATTCACACCTGGTGGGGTTCCTGTGTTTGTCCGAAGCATGTTAGAAGCAGAATGCCTAGTTAGTAACCAAGCACCAGCTGGAGCTGTTTTCTACCCAAATGGATGGTTTTTATCTTGAAGCTCCCTGTTCCATTGTTCTTCAGAGCTGTGAAGGGCTTGTAACTTAGCTAACCGCATCTCCCACTTTGTCCTGGGAAACCAAACGCAGATCTGGCTTAAACTTCAAGCAGGCTAGAGGCAAACTTTATTGAGTTTTGTTGCTGTTATTCGTTTTTGAAAGAGGCAGCAGTGGGAATGGCATTTGAAGTTTGCTTTCAGTGTTTGGGGAAATAGGCACCTATCACTGTAAAAGACATTTTCTTCAAAATGTGAAAGAACTCCTCACTGTTTCAGCTTAGCTCTTGAAATTGAAGTGTTTAGGGAGAAGTGGATATCTGGTAATAGATGATGATGAAGAACTT